>NC_135770.1:21971102-22261298 GCF_052425735.1 Oculina patagonica | reverse complement strand
TGTAAATGGCTTCCTAAGTACTGGACGCGTACGTAAGCTGGAAAAAATAATAAACACTATTTTTAGTAAGGTATAAAACAAGTAGTTCGGTGCGTCAAAATCAGTTCTTGGATTTCGTTTATTGGGAAATGCAAAAAGCGGTCAAATCAGGATATCCGAATCGAAAGCACCCCAAGATTACTGTTGTTGTTGTACAAAGGCAGAAAAAGGTGTGATGAAAAAAATCGAATACAAAATAAACATTCAGTTAAAAAACCTCCACATAAAGAGAATAATTTCTAAAAAAAGTATACTTTCAACAGAAACTGATCAGCAAACTTGGAAAATCAAATGCCACTTTTCAGAGCACAGTCGGTAAAAGCCTAATATCGTCGTATTTTAGTGGTATTTGGTCTCCGAATAAAGGTCTAAATGGAGGGCCTGCGTGTAGGGGACCGTCATTTTTTATGAGGTGGGGTCACGAAAGATTATGGCTTCAAAAAGGGGGGCAGCCAAAAAATATGGTTCTTAAGGGGGGAGGGTCATTGAAAATAATTATACTTCTAACTATTGTAATGAGGGCTTCTGAGGTTATGAAAATTCATATTTGCCCAAAGGAACATGTTCCCGGACCCCCCTTTGTCGTTTACTCAACCCAACAGCTTATTGGTTACAAATGGAGTCAATCCATACTAACAAAAGGCACCCACAATAAACAGTCGAGGCAATGTCAGCTATTTGGCAAGATGTAGTTTGCCTATTATTATGAATGAACAACTGATACATTTTTTAGTCATAAGGCTTGATAAATTTTAATTTTTAATTGATTATTGTGTTTTTCGGGGGGAGGGTGGTCATCGTAAAAAAGGATTTCGAGGGGTGGGGCTGGTAAAAATTCCGATAAAGAAGGTGGGGGGGGGCATTTTATATAACAGTGACTATCTATCAAATCCCATCAGCCTCCCCTTACTCGAAGTGATAAGTCATCGATTCGCGTCAATACTTTCGAACAAAGGAAGTTTCCACACGCTCTAGCTGCTGTTCAGTTTCAGACAAGCGGGATTATTTTTAACCAGAGAGAAAAATCACTGAATGAAACTTGGTGTGGACAGCTAAGGGAGAAATATAACAAAGGAAATAAATTGTTTTGCATTTGTTTTTGTTTTTTGTTTTTGACACTATTCAGTCTGCTTGTTCTATTACCAAGTTTATTTGTTTATTAAACTACACATGCACGTTAATCAGTACAAGACTTGAATGATTTCAGACATCGCATGCCTCTTCTAGTGCAGTATATTAAGTCTTATATAACTGAAAGATTATGGCCTTTTCTATAAAGCAGAAAATGTTCAGTTCCTTTAGAGTGTCACTGAACCAAAATGTATCCCATGGCTTTGATGTTCTTCCCTCCATTATCTGGCGAGTGCCCGGAACTTGCTGCGTTTCCACACGTGTTGGAGTCATCAGGATGCCCTCCCGTACCAAACCCGATTCTGGACTCAGAGCTGCCGCAGTCATTTTGTTGGTTGCCTAGAAAACCGATTCTTGCTTTAGAATCAGCACTATTACCACTAATTGCATTGAACCCTTCCTTGTTACAGTTGGTCTGCAAGGATGCCTGTGAACCAATCAGCGTCTTCCACTTGTTACGACCCAGTGAGATGGCGCGGTATTGCCCGTCAGCGATCAGTGAGTACAGAGAGTTGGCATGCTTGTTGATGACAATGAAGTTGATCTGTTGGCCGATCTTCATGCCAAGACAGATCTTGGAGAAGGGTGTGTTCCAGTAGGTCGGTAACTTGGTCTCGTGATGGTCAAAGCCAGTCTTTCCTCCTGGAAGATTGAAGTCGACCTTGTTGCTCCAGAGATTTGAATCGTAACGAAATGTTGTCTATTGGGAATAAAGATAAAAAGTGTGACATGAAAATCAAGTCCTGCACACGTACTACATAACCGTTACATACAGTACGTTATACAGTACGTCATCTAAAACAAGAATACGTGGAGCTGCTTGATTAATTTCCTAGCTTGACAGCGGGAAATGAGTCAATTCACTAACGCGATTCTTCGGGTCGACTATATTGGATATTGCGAGGAGACACATACTAATTTTGTTTCTTCTTTTTGCAGAGATCAATTTACAATTAATTTCAAATGTACACTCGGGGTAAAAACAACTGTTTCATAATTCTATATTGGGCTCTCTATATTTTATTTAGGCCCGGTTCAGACGCCGATCTTTTCATGAGCCGAACCTAATTCCTTGAATTAAGTACATGAAAAGATCGCCGTCTGAATCAAATTATAACGGCTATTTCAATTTGGAACGGCTCACCCGATCCTCCCGCCTGGCTTGGCCGAGAATTTCGCCTGTGGAACGCCTTTGGAACGGCTTTGATTCAGACGCCGTACTTTTCAAGTGCCGATCCTAATTCATAAACTATTATAATGTATTTTGCAAGCAGTTTATCTCAAAGACTGGTTTTAACGGAACTGTATGGAACTGTATTAGGAACGGTCTCGGAACGGCCAAAAAGTACGGCATCTGAATCAAGAGGTGTACTTTTGTCAATTTGGGTCGGTCCAAATTCGAATTGAGTTCGGCTCATGAATAGTACGGCATCTGAACCGGGCCTTACTTTAGCACCATCGATTTTCATGACCAGCGTCCATCCACCACCACCGCATGCTCCAAGACTCGTCATGAGACAGAAAACAGGGACCTTCCCAGAGTCCATTTGTAGTAGGTAAGCTTTGTTTCCTTGAGACCTTATTACAAAACAAAACATGTTAATGCGTAGAAAAAAAAAAATACTCCCCCACTCCGATATGCCTTGTCTTCCCCTCCTTTAAAAATGGTAATACATAGAAGACAAATTTCTGCAAAACGGGGTAAATTTTACGGAAACAAGCTGAACGTTTTCTACTCAGGGTCACTTAAAGGACAGAAAAACTGATTGAGTGTAGACTTAACTTTAACTCCGCACTCAAAACTGAAGACTTGATGAGATCATTTATCTGGGGTATTGTAACTTCATCGAATATATAAATTTAACTTTCTCAGTCTTTAAACGCTTAACTGAAATTTATCGAAAACAAATGGAAAATGCAACAAAGCCAAGGCTACGTGTTCTGTTTCGATTTACATTTATAAAACACTATTTTTTTCTCGGTTGTTTGATTATCTAACCGGAAAGAATAGTTTACATGCGGTCAACGAGAGAGAGATAGAGGGGGGGGGGGGGGGGGGTTAATAGAGGTACGCAAATCCGACGATCCGTGTTATTTTTTGGCCAAATCGGTAAATCCGCCACTATTTTTGCTCAAATCCGAATCCGCATTACTTAAAAACTTTGCGTGGTATACTATTACTGCGACTGATGGTAAATGCTGTTTTTCGACTATTACGCTGAAACGGTGATGTTGTATAACGAGATAACTGGTGAAGAGCAAGATTTGCTCTTCAAATGAAAATCCTAAAGAACCAAATTGCATAAACTTTTCTTACACAACACGTCTCCTTTAATTGCTAACAGAGCTAGGAGACAATGCTAGCAGAGAACTCTTTTTTCCCCGTACCACTTTTATCATGGCTACTTACTTCTGATTCACGTAAATTTCTTTGCATGACGCAAAAGACGAACCTGCAAAAGATATAATGTAGTAAAGTTAAGGGTAAACAAAACAGGGAAATGAACTGAATAAACCAATTAGTATATAATCATCGATAAAGCCATCTTACCAGATTCGACATTATGATTCTCACGAGATGTGGCGTTCACTACTGCCTGTATAAGTTGATGAAATTTTTTCTGTAAGGTTGCTTCAAGGGATTTGATGGCCTTCTCAGTGTTGCCTGTATTTTGATTCACGTTGACGATAATTGTGTTGTCGCCCTTTTTGGCGGGAAGCGGAGTCGACACGGGTGCAGTGTTGTTACCATCAGCAGTTACGATCGCGATCACACAGGATAGCCACAGAATAAACCGAAGAGACGAGCGCATCTTGTTGAGCAGTGTTCTTTATGAATCACTCACTATTGAAGATTAAACATTATAACAACAATTTTAACGTGTCGTGATTATATCTTCTTGTTTATATGATATTTATTTGTAGTCCATTAACAAAGTAAACACTCCAGTGAAGCTCATTAGTCTGTAAATCAACTAACCCTAAAAAAGTTATGTCACGTGGAATCTAATACCTAAGGACACGCGATCTTATTTCAAGCAATATTCCATTGAGATTCTTTTTTTATTGATACGTAGTTTAAATTAATTTAGATATAGATATGTCTCAACGGTACATATTATCATTTTTATCCTCTCTTGGTGTGTTTTTTTTAAGTGCAGAAACTGACTACTAAACTTCGTGCGAGAAAAGTAGTCAATATGGAAATATTAATGTAAAAGACAATTGTCCTTCAGATCGTTTGCATGAGTGGCATAACATATAGAGAGACTCAATAAAAGGTAATTACTCTTCCTTTTCAAGAATATTTTAACCATTAAAATGTCGCCTGTGTCAATAAGCCGTCGCCACTTAGCCCGAAGACTGGCAGTTGCTATTCAAATAACAATTCATCGGCTGGTGATATTCCCGCGGGTCTTTAAACGGGCTTTGTCAATGACGGGGCTTTTTGAGAAAACATGGCTCCATTTTGTCACGTTTTTAATCCATCTCAATATGCAGTAGCCATCCTCGCTTAATTTATTATATTACTTTCCCCGGCTTCAATTAAATTTTGACATTAGAAATAAAATAACATAAATACCTAAAGCCTATGTTTAGTAGAAATTGCTAAAACTGCAGACATAACCCAAAGTAATATCATTTCTACCATTATTTACGGCCAAAAATCCTCGTACATGATTGCATTTGGTAGAAATTTCAAAGGAAACGTTTACGAAGGACTGCGACAAAGAATTTGCACGACGTTTCGGCTATTCGTGCTCGTCTCAGTGAAGGGTGAATTGAACAACTTAGAGACGTTTCTTCTGGTCCGAAATTCGCCGTTGGTTTGAACAAAGGGGGGCAATTTTCCATGAAGAGGGATTTTGGACGTTAAAAAAAAAAACGTTAAGACTTGATCTACGAAACAATAAAAAAGGGATCGTACACGCAGTTGTTTTCTTTACCCCCGAGAATTCTGGGATCAATATTCTTTTCTGGGAAACAACGACGATAAAATGTGGTCGACTACGAAAACATAATTAGTGCACGATGCAATTTCATCCAGCTCGATTTCTTTTACATCCAGCTCGAATACTTTTGATCGACTCGATTTCTTTTTATCGACTCGATTACTTTTGATCGACTCGATTTCTTTTTATCGACTCGGTTTCTTTTGATCGACTCGATTTCTTCTACTCAGCCAGCCAATGTTCTCTCTGCTGCCACGTCTGCCCAGACCACCAATTCAACATCATTTACTGCAGTATCAGTTCTTGCCCCTTTGGCCAGCACGCCTGCCCAGGTTGATTCAACACCTAGAAGAAGTAAGTGTATTGCTTTAAAACAAAATAATACTAAGACACTTTACTTAAGGTTTCTTGTGTAGTAAAGTTTCAATGTGTAAATAACAGGTGAAACAACACAGGGATTATTATTCATTATATTGAGTCCATGAATCTAAAATTTAGTTTTGAGTCATAGCGTTTACTACTTATTATATTAATCTGTATTTAAGTACATGGAACACAAACAACAGAGATTAGTAAAAAGAGAATTGAATCGCTACTAACTACAGTCGCGGAACTATTTGCCAAAGTGAAGGTGACTTGTGGTCGATATGTACTAAGCAGAATATCCATTAATTTTTTCTTTATATATTTAAGCCGTGAGTTAATATAACCCAAAAGGATAATAATATTTTTGACTAATGTATTCCTGCAATGAGCATTGCTCAGAAGTGAATTGTAAAGGATATTTAGGAGTTTGAGTAGACAATCATTGTGCGCCAAGAAACGCTTTTTACAAAGGCACCCCAACCCCTCGGGAAGTTTCAATTGTTATAAAGCTTTATATGTTTCTTCCTAGTTCTTCACCTTTGAATCCCTTCTACCCCAGGGAATTTCCATCCCCTTCTTATGGGGACATGTACAGATTTCCTGGACCCACACATTGCCCTGAAAAAAAAAAAAAAAAAACAGGGATTAACTCCTGTCTACTCTTATAATGTTATTTTTTTTTTTAAAAAAAACAAACAGTTTCAGTGCCATTGGACACAAGCATGAGTGTGGATGACACAAATGGTAAGTACATAATTTAATTGTTCAGCAACCCTCAGTTTCTGAAAATACCGGTACCTGATTTCCTTGGCCATATTTTGTTTTCCTTTGGATAGTATCTTATAATTTGTAATATTAACTATCATTTAACCCCAAATTCTCAATACTTCTAAAGTCACTACAATGCAAAAACTTTGTCTATTTTTTTAGTATAAAATTTGGAAAACTTTTTCCAAGATGTTGTTTACCATTTTTGCAAACAGGGGTTCCTGAATCTGTGTAAACAGGGTTACCAATACATTTAAATTTAAATTACCTCAAGCTGTTTCTTGAATAATTTTTTTTGAGCTGTGGACCATCACAAGTCATTTTATATATTCATGATAAATGTATGATGTCACATTATTTATTCCAGCCTTTTAATGGTGTATTTTTACATTGTAGGCTTGAAAAGCAGGATTAAACTGTATAATCATAATTATGTTACTAGCAGGGGAAAAATAATGCATTATTTTCTGAAACCCCACAGATGCTGATCTATTACAGAGCCCTTTCACAATTGATGATGATATAGAGATAGTTAACACTGTGCAAGGTACAACATGTAAGATCCACTCTGTATCTATGTGAATAATTTAAGACTTAAATTAAAATGTTAGAAGACTTTATAATATCACTTAAATGTTGCATTTATTAATATGCACTGGTGCAGACAAAGTCATTTTATAATGCACTATGCAATTAGGCAGCAATTGTAATTATTTTAAAACGTTAAGAAGTCTTTGATTTGGTGTATTAAATCATTTGTATAATAAGTTTTTTCATTTAGTTAAATGACTTTTAACGAAGTTATTCTGGGGCATTTAACAAAGTAGTTAACTGCCATGAGCTAGCGGGCGCCTCTGGCCAGCGGTCACCTGGTTAAGTGCAGGCTCACATGGTTTGTTGCAGCTTCGTTTTTCAGCAGCGTGTTTGCTTTGAGCACTAGCGGTCGTCGTAGCGGTCTTCTTCGTGTTTTTTTTAGCACTTTCCTACCGGCTTTGCTCAGCGTTCCCCCACCCCACCCTCCCCTATTTCTTCTCCTTCCACTGATTCAAAAAGTGTTGACGGGTGCCTGGAATGGGGGCTCATGGCTGGGTTGCGGGGATTTGCCAGCCATGGGAGCTGTATTCTGTCTAGGGGCTGGCAGGCCACAGTGGAAGCCCCTGGATATCCCGGGCACCCACCTTCCATTTAGCTAGGCAGCAGGTTAACTTATTATATACTCAGGAGTTATTTTAAGTTTGATTTTTTACCAAATTATTGTACATGTACATAACACAAATAATTCACCTTGTAGCTGCTAGTTGTGATTTTGAAAAAAAAATTCTCTATTTAAGTGCCAATACGAAGACCGTTCATCAGACGTGTGAGGCAACCATCATCTACCTGTACTACCTCAGGTAAAATTCTAAAGATCTTAAAATTAATGTTTTAATTGATTGTAGTTATTGGCTTTGTTTTCACTCATACATTAGATTTAACACAGTTAAGCCTTCGTAATCTCAATAATTAAGTTTCTGTTTCACACACAGGGAAAAGTGGTGAACCTTTTCATGGAGATGGTATAAATGGTAAGAATGTCTTATATTTACATTTATTATTCAACAGATGCGCGCGCTGCCCATATATGGTCAAAATGTTAAGGATATCTGTCATCCATACATAACAGATATCCTGCGATATTCGTAGGTTGCGTTGATTCGTCCGAAATCTTGTAAAGCTCTGCATAATTACAGTTTTTCTATGTCCAAAATGTGTTTTAGTTGACAATTTGTTGAATAATAAATCAATTATCCTGCTCAATCTTGCGGAATATCGTCTGATTTTACCCAACTCGGCCTACGGCCTTGTCGGCTAAGTATCAGGCGATATTCCGCGCGATTTCGCAGGATAATTGTTAAGTATTTTAATTCAGTTAAGAGCAGGTAATTTTTCTGTGATTGAAATCTTTCTTCTACAGTTGGGACATTTACAATGGACATGTCTCCGCATGGCTTAGGAGGTAATAAACATATCAACAATAGCATACCCCTAATAAAATAATTCACAAGAGATTTTTTTTTTCAAAAAACAGTTGAAAGACATGTACATTGTAATGTAAGAGTACATACACTTGTTACCTGGAATATTACCTAAATGCTTGAAAAGAAATATTCATTATTATAGTAATACAACTAAAAACCTAACAATTACAATCACAGGGCACAGAGGAGTCAAGTTTGTCCGCAATTCCAAATCTCTACCGTGCAAAACGACCTTCAAAAGCTTTTCAAAGTGATCGTGTGAGCCGTACGTGATACAACGCTGTCATGCGATACTTGTTTACAGATTGTCTGGTCTGGTGATATCGTATTCATATCCTCATGCGACATCCGCACACATCAATGTTTGTGGGCGTTACCAGAGAGACCAGCAGTAAGAAAAAGAGCAAGGGACGAAAGCGATTTGAGGCGAAATTCCGATCCCTCGTTACTCCCTAAAAATCAAACGAATCGATCTCATTTTTAACATGTGGTTTAAGACTAGGATTGTCTTCCCATACGCTGTAAGAAAATTTTCAAACAAGTCATTTAAGCTGTATTTCGAGGGATGAGTTTTAGGCAGTTAAAAATTCGTTTCGTACAATGTGGACCGGAGAATACTGGTGGCGGAAATGCGTCACGAGACGTGATGTTGCAATACCGTAATGTGTTTCACAATTAACTTACCGCTTTGAAGAGAAAACATTGTTTTCCACATTCAATTTCTTCGGATTGCGTTGTTCCTCGTATGGTAAATTTCGCTTTTCCTGGAGAGCACTATTCATATTTTGAATCTTACCGCCGGTCGAAAGATGAGTTGTTGTTTTGAATTTCGGATTAGTAACGGTTGATTTCAGCTGTCACAGCATGGATCTACACACGACTTCCGTTTCCGCCACCAGTATGCTTCGGGTGACATCGAGCGGATCACGTGGTATAATGTTTCGTCCCTTGTCTCTTTTTCTTCTCGACACTTCGTGCCTCGTCGGAAAGCTTCGCTTGCGGAAAAAAAATCGTCGCCCGAAGGGCGACGATTTATTCTCCCCAGGCGACCATTGTCAGAATACGATATCACCAGACGATCTGCAAACAAGTATCGCATGACGGCGTTGTATCACGTACGGCTCACACGATCGCTTTGAAAAGCTTTTGAAGGTCGTTTTGCACGGTAGAGATTTGGAATTGCGGACAAACTTGACTCCTCTGTGCCCTGTGTTACAATAACTAGATAAGGCACAATGATCGAAGCATGTGGAAGGCCCCTTTATCTTACTTCCCCTGGAGTTGGCTTACTATGCCATTTCAATAATTGTTTTGTGTCACCTTTCAAAATAATATACATTGTAATGTTTTGATTGCAGGGGTATCCAGCAGAGAGTGTCGGGTCAATGAAGTGTGCCGATGTGAATCTACTATACAGTTATCCTGTATTAATTTGCAGATGTCGGTTCCTCCATTTCTTACTCACACTTTTGAAGAGGTCAGGAGAAATCTTAAGTAACACTGTTTGAGGTTTAACTAAAACCATTATTCACTTTTCCTTGTTCTTGATTTACAAATAGCTATGCTGGCAGGCACGTGAGGAGAGAAAACCAGTTATGGTTCTTTTACTTTGCCCCAGTGCATGTTTGCATCATGGAAAATTAAATGAAGCTACATTGAGGTATGCATGTACATTTTACAGTGTTATCATGGCATTTGCTATGTTCGTTTAATTTCTAATTATATTAAGCTGTCAGTAAATCCTATATTGCCAACAGATAGATTTTTTATAAATTTTTTACAACTGTCCAAATTTAAAATAAATTGGACTCTTTAAAATAAATTGGACACTTTCACTTTTTTAAAATTTTGTATTTTTTTTCCTATTTGGGGTCAGAAATTTGCCAGGCTCACTTATTTAAAGATGCTATATAATTAATAAGTAACAGGACTACATGCTTGTCGACCAATTTGGAAATACTTGAACTCGAAAAATTCCTCGGACAGCAAAATTGGACTCAGCCTACGGCCTCGTCAAATTTTGGCTGTCCTCAGCATTTTTCTCATCCAATTATTTCAATATACAAATCAGTGTCATGATTTGTCCAAATTTTTCATGTCACAAATTTACCTTTTTCACTTAATTCAAGTAACCATACCACTTTACTCTGGACTGTATTCATACTGTTATTGGACATTAACCTAGGTATGTCCTGTTTGTAAACTTGGATGACCTTAGGGTTGTGTTTTACTAACTCAGATGTTATTAATTTATCAAGGGTTTTTCAGAAGGTACTGGAGCAATGCAAAGAAGGTTGGCTCTTTTGGACGGCTAAAACAACGTCTAAAGATGGCCAAAAAGGTTGGTTAGACTTAAACATTGTAGGTTTTCATCAAACTTGAAAAAAGTCCTTTCAACAGTTCCACAGTAGGTTCTGTTTGTTATACTGCCTTTTATCCTCCTACTAATTTCACTATGTTTTTTTTTTTAAATAAACAGCACTCAAGTTGTATGGAAATCAGGCAAATGATGTGGACCAGTTAATATTTTTAACTCCCTCAGCTGGACGAAATCTAACCTTCATTGAAAGGATTGAAGGAGACATAATTTTGTTTGCTGAAGAATAATTCTATTCAGTTTTGAAACAATAACGGCTTCATATGTAACCCTGTTGTTTATTTCTTAATCAATTTCAGCATCAGATATTGAGGATGATGATTGGCTTTCCCGCTCAACGACCAGCATATGCGAGCGAGCAACCTTTCTCATTGAATCGCTTGTAATAGAAAGGTACATAGATTGTTTTCTCAATTTGATACAATAATTAACAGTATTCAACAAATTAATACTCCACATAATTATTAACAACACTCAGTTTCACTCATAATTAAACAAAAAATTTGGTGTAATTTTCCTGTTTAGAGAAAAACTTGCAAGATGGCGAGCAGAGAAGCAGGAACAAGATGGACAGTTTGCCGAGTGTGAGATAAATAACCAGTCATTGGACATGGTGAGTATTCAGGCAACAGATGCTACCAGGCAATTTAGACAAACATTAACTTTTCTGTAGTGAAGTTAAACACAAATAATCGGAATGTAAGCAATGCCTACAAATAAGCAATGTTCTTTTCTTGATTCTTTCTGGTGTTCAGATTTACCGGTATACATAATTGATATAACACTTGTATCAGTGTGGAGGGGTGGTCAGTGTGCTAATTCTGTGACAAACAACCAAAGTTTGAGGCCTAACCAGTGTGCTGCATTGTGTCCTTGGAAAATACACATTGTCTGACATTTGCAGAATGCAGAATATATTGCGTTACCTTTACCATTATTTAAAGCTAACCGTAAACAGGCTAACCGGAGTGTATAGTTAGGCTAACCGGAGTGCATAGTAAGCTGACAGGAGTGAATTTGGTGAACCTGCTGGGTGGTAACCCTGGAGTAGACTAAGCATCCCATCCAGGTTGATAATCCAGGATAGGTCCTGGCCGTATGGTGCCACTTTGTTCAGACACAGACTTCTGTACTTAATTCTTTGTTTTATTTTATTTAAGCCACCAGGAAACATAAATGACCCCGAAAGGGAAAAGGAAAAGGAGGAAGAGGTATGTTAAGGGTTTGTTACTTCAAAGTAGATAACAATCTACTTTGAA
The DNA here is from genome assembly GCF_052425735.1 of Oculina patagonica. Lineage (NCBI taxonomy): Eukaryota > Metazoa > Cnidaria > Anthozoa > Scleractinia > Oculinidae > Oculina > Oculina patagonica. The sequence continues at coordinate 22,249,387 of NC_135770.1, read as the reverse complement.
AAAAAATCATTAAATGTCCTTGATACGTATTAGAACATATCAGTTGTTTGCAATTCAAATAATAATAATTATAATATTAACAACAGCAAGTATCTAAGATTTGTGTGCCCCAACCAATTGTTTGTACTACCTGACTCTGCAGGTTCTCTATAACAGGAAGTATATGACTGGGCAGGGGGCTTGGAAGACATGCCCCATCACTTTACCCTGCAACGACAGAGTCAAGTGGTTTTTCACAGGGATGCAGTAAACGGTCGTGAGTTGTTGGATGCAAATGAACGAGTAAGTAGATACAAAGGCTAGCAATGTCAAAAGAATGTAAGTTACAGAACATAGTATGCATGTTACATACAATGTATTATTATTTATGACAGAATACCTGATGTAATTGATGCAAGTGATGTAATGGAAGAACAAAAAAATTAACCAAAAAAAAAGAAATACAACCCAGGAAAGTTGAACCACTATTGAAGGTAAAAAAAAAAGCAACTGGCAGGAGGCAGACCAGTTGGCTGTGTTAAATTTGGGGATTTGAACACAGGATAACCTTGAAAAAAAAAATCAGCTTGTGGGAGGGGCAGGTCTTGGGCATATACATTAACTAGAATATCAATGCAGATATAAAATACTTATATCCACATTTCTAACATTTGCTAGACAGAGGCAGAATGCAAGAGAATTTTAAACCATGAGGTAGGGAAAATTTTATTCCATGTCATTTAAATAAGATCTTCAATCCATAAGGCAATCAGTTCAACTATTTAAGCCCCAATACTTGGGAACTAAATGCAACTCCAGGGATGAGGCTTTTTTGAACCGATACTTGGGAATTAGTCCCAGTAATGCTACTCCAGGGATGAGGCTTTTTTGACCCTATACTTAGGAAACAATGCTACTCCAAGGATGAGGCTTTTTTGACCCAATACTTGGGAATTACTGCCAGTAATGCTACTCCAGGGACGCGGCTTTTTAAGCCCGATACTTGGGAATTACTGTCTCTAATGCTACTCCAGGGACGAGGCTTTTTAAGCCCGATACTTGTGAATTACTACCACTAATGCTACTCCAGGGACGAGGCTTTTTAAGCCCGATACTTGGGAATTACTGCCTTTTAATGCTTCTCCAGGGACGAGGCTTTTTAAGCCCGATACTTGGAAATTACTGCCTTTTAATGCTACTCCAGGGACGTGGCTTCTTAAGCCCGATACTTGGAAATTACTACCACTAATGCTACTCCAGGGACGAGGCTTTTTAAGCCCGATACTTGGGAATTACTACCACTAATGCTACTCCAGGGACGAGGCTTTTTAAGCCCAATACTTGGGAATTACTACCACTAATGCTACTCCAGGGACGAGGCTTTTTAAGCCCGATACTTGGGAATTACTACCACTAATGCTACTCCAGGGACGAGGCTTTTTAAGCCCGATACTTGGGAGTTACTACCACTAATGCTACTCCAGGGACGAGGCTTTTAAGCCCGATACTTGGAAATTACTGCCAGTAATGCTACTCCAGGGACGAGGCTTTTTTGACCCGATACTTGGGAACTAATGCTACTCCAGGGATGAGGCTTTTTTTGACCCGATACTTGGGAATTACTGCCACTAATGCTACTCCAGGGACAAGGCTTTTTTGACCCGATACTTGGGAACTAATGCTACCCCAGGGATGAGGCTTTTTTGACCCGATACTTGGGAATTACTGCCACTAATGCTACTCCAGGGATGAGGCTTTTTTGACCCTGTACTTGGGAAATAATGCTACCCCAGGGATGAGGCTTTTTTGACCCGATACTTGGGAATTACTGCCACTAATGCTACTCCGGGGATGAGGCTTTTTTGACCCTATACTTGGGAATTACTGCCTCTAATGCTACTCCAGGGACGAGGCTTTTTAAGCCCGATACTTGGGAATTACTGCCAGTAATGCTACTCCAGGGACGAGGCTTTTTAAGCACAATACTTGGGAATTACTGCCAGTAATGCTACTCCAGGGACGAGGCTTTTTAAGCACAATACTTGGGAATTACTACCACTAATGCTACTCCAGGGATGAGGCTTTTTAAGACCCGATACTTGGGAATTAATGCCTTTTAGTGCTACTCCAGGGACGAGGTTTTTTAAGCCCGATACTTGGGAATTACTACCACTAATGCTACTCCAGGGATGAGGCTTTTTAAGCCCAATACTTGGGAGTTACTACCACTAATGCTACTCCAGGGATGAGGCTTTTTTAGCCCGATACTTGGGAATTACTACCACTAATGCTACTCCAGGGACGAGGTTTTTTAAGCCCGATACTTGGGAGTTACTACCACTAATGCTACTCCAGGGATGAGGCTTTTTAAGACCCGATACTTGGGAATTAATGCCTTTTAGTGCTACTCCAGGGACGAGGTTTTTTAAGCCCGATACTTGGGAATTACTACCACTAATGCTACTCCAGGGATGAGGCTTTTTAAGCCCAATACTTGGGAGTTACTACCACTAATGCTACTCCAGGGATGAGGCTTTTTTAGCCCGATACTTGGGAATTACTACCACTAATGCTACTCCAGGGACGAGGTTTTTTAAGCCCGATACTTGGGAGTTACTACCACTAATGCTACTCCAGGGACGAGGCTTTTTAAGCCCGATACTTGGGAGTTACTACCACTAATGCTACTCCAGGGATGAGGCTTTTTTAGCCCGATACTTGGGAATTACTACCACTAATGCTACTCCAGGGACGAGGCTTTTTAAGCCCGATACTTGGGAATTACTGCCAGTAATGCTACTCCAGGGACGCGGCTTTTTAAGCCCGATACTTGGGAATTACTGCCTTTTAATGCTACTCCAGGGACGAGGCTTTTTAAGCCCGATACTTGGGAATTACTGCCAGTAATGCTACTCCAGGGGCGAGGCTTCTTAAGCCCGATACTTGGAAATTACTGCCAGTAATGCTACTCCAGGGAAGAGGCTTCTTAAGCCCGATACTTGGAAATTACTACCACTAATGCTACTCCAGGGACGAGGCTTCTTAAGCCCGATACTTGGAAATTACTACCACTAATGCTACTCCAGGGACGAGGCTTCTTAAGCCCGATACTTGGGAATTACTACCACTAATGCTACTCCAGGGACGAGGCTTTTTAAGCCCGATACTTGGAAATTACTGCCAGTAATGCTACTCCAGGGACGAGGCTTCTTAAGCCCGATACTTGGGAATTACTACCACTAATGCTACTCCAGGGACGAGGCTTCTTAAGCCCGATACTTGGAAATTACTGCAGTAATGCTACTCCAGGGACGAGGCTTTTTAAGCCCGATACTTGGGAATTACTACCACTAATGCTACTCCAGGGACGACGCTTCTTAAGCCCAATACTTGGAAATTACTGCCAGTAATGCTACTCCAGGGACGAGGCTTTTTAAGCCCGATACTTGGGAATTACTGCCAGTAATGCTACTCCAGGGACGAGGCTTTTTAAGCCCGATACTTGGGAATTACTACCATTAATGCTACTCTAGGGATGAGTCTTTTTAAGCCCCGATAATTGGGAACTAATGCTACTCCAGGGAGGAGGCTTTTTAAGCCAGATACTTGGGAATTACTACCACTAATGCTACTCCAGGGACGAGGCTTCTTAAGCCCAATACTTGGGAATTACTGCCAGTAATGCTACTCCAGGGACGAGGCTTTTTAAGCCCGATACTTGGGAATTACTGCCAGTAATGCTACTCCAGGGAGGAGGCTTTTTAAGCCCGATACTTGGGAATTACTGCCATTAATGCTACTCTAGGGATGAGTCTTTTTAAGCCCCGATAATTGGGAACTAATGCTACTCCAGGGACGAGGCTTTTTTGACCCGGTACTTGGGAATTAGTGCCAGTAATGCTACTCCAGGGATGAGGCTTTTTAAGACCCGATACTTGGGAATTACTGCCAGTAATGCTACTCCAGGGACGAGGCTTTTTAAGACCGGGACTTGGGAACTAATGCTACTTTAGAGACGAGGGGTTTTTGACCCGATACTTGGGAATTACTGCCACTGATAATTGAGAATTAAAAGTGACCAGACTAAAATTGAATAAGATGCTGATCAACAAAAAGTAAAACATATTGATATTTGATATGTCATTGAATGTTAGATATATTGCTCTTAACACCAGTTTATTGTCATAAGAGCTCTCTTTCACATTGTAAATTTAAAAAAAAATTAATGATTTGTATAAACTACATGATAAAGAGCATGAAGGGGAGTATGCTGCACAAATGAGAAATGAGTAACTTGCTTGAAAATGGATAAACAAGTGACTCATTCAAGCAGCATACTTCCCTTCCCTATATTTCATTGCAGGTATCCTTCAGAGGAAATTTACCCCAGAATGAAACAGAGATATTGGAATCCACTGTAGAAGGTTAGTTTAAACTCTGTGAAGATACAGGCAAACCTTTCTTTCTTTCGAATGGGGGTAAATGACATTTCAAGTGAGGATTAGAATCTGTTTGTAGACAGGAAAATTTGGCACAAACAGTTTATTTGGTGGTAATAAAATATGATTTAAAAAATTGTTACCAATTGCATTGGCTTCATTGTTCTGTGCAAAAAGTGTAAACAACCATTATGTTGAAGGCTTTGCAAAGGTATTTTGAAGAAGAAGACTTGCAACTAATAAAAATTTATTGTTAATCCTCATCACTTGAAATTCCGATTTCCAACCTACCCCCCACAACAGAATTGTCAAATACTAAGTATTCAAATCGCAATACTTTTCTTGTTTTGGTTTGAAGCAGAAGACTCACTCGCCTCACTTTCATGCACTCTACCTAAACACTTCCACCCAATCCACCATTAATGAATAAGGTGTATTGCTTATACATAACAAAAATATGATGCCTGTTTGATTAGCCCCATAAGAGTTTAAATGTATACCATTTAAACAAACAAAGTCATGTATTGTTAACTATACATCCCTGGTATCTATTATCAGATAAATTATGGATATGAAAGACATTCCAGGCTACATGTGATTATGATGTTTGCATCAGTTTGTAATGCCAAACAATTTTTTTTTTCTGTATAGATGAAAATGTAAAGAGAGTAGGAAAAAAGAAAAGAAAGAGCACAGAAGAAGAAAAAGATGCCAACAGAAAACTCAAAATAAAAAGAAAAAAGAAACACCAAGAAAAGAAAATAAGAATGAAACGGAAAGAAAGAAAAACGAAAAAAAGAGAAGAGGGCAAGCAGGATGTAGCAGATCAAGAACAACACAATAGTGAACACGTAGAAGACAAAGAATGGGAAGAGAAAGATGAAAAGTCTGAGGGAAATGAGAAGGAAGACAACAAAGAAATTAAGAATGACGAGGAACAGAAGGATAAAGTTGATGAGAAAGAAGATGTAGAACAGGAAGAAGATAAAAGAAAGAAAGAAGAAGAAGAAAGAGATGCAGAGAAGGAGGACATTAACAGGAAAAGAAAGAGAGAAAAAAGATCAGGAGCCCAAAGGAAAAAAATTAAAAAGAACAAAGACAACAATTAATTATTTATACCATAATAAAAATAATTTTCAAGCACATACATTGTAAGCATACTGCAACAGCATACAAAGTTGAAGGGACTATGTCACATATTTTTTCTGTATTTACCAGAGTTTTGAACAGCTAATTAAAAAAATAAAATAAATTTAAGTGACAGAAAACTTAAAGTAAAAATCATTTAATTTCAAGTTGCTATTGTTAGAGCACAGAAATAACATATCAATTAATGTTATGTTAACAAGCATATTTGGCAGTGGATAGCTTGATAGGAAACATACCGCAACTTGAAAAAGTAATGCTTAACTTTTCAAAAAAAAAAAATTTGTGGAACTAAAAAAAAAAATGTACCATGTTTTTATCATGGACGTTGTTATAGTTTTGCATTAACAAGCATATCTTTTATGCATTTAAAAATTATAAAGGATAGTCTAGAAATGGAGTCTCTGATAATTTCCTTAAATGAAGGGAGCTAGCTATGTATCATGTGCCACTCTTTGTTTGATTTTTTGCAATGATGAGTAAATAATTTATTGTTTTCAGCTTACAATTTTTTCTGTAGTGTCCGTGCTGACAACCGTTTTGCAAATTTGATATCTGATAGGAATTTCAAAATCAACTTATTTGGATAAACTCAGCATGTACATTCACATTACATTTACATCTAATGATGCTCTTGAAGAGTTAGTGCTTAAAAGTCAAAGTTTTTTTTACACCTGGTTGGTGGCATTAAAATATTTTTATATCCACAATAGATTGTTTTCTTTAGTATGTAAGCTTAACTGTAAAAGCCATTCTTTATCTAATTAAAAGTATTATATATTTTCAAAACATTTGTGACTTGTCTCTGGGGTGAAACAAGGCTGAAAGGGATTCGACCTTACTTTTTTTAAGAGAGGTCACAAGGGACATAATCTTCCTCTCACGGCAGGGACAGGTGGGGGTGATTGGGATTAAAAATTACCTGCTAAATTGCCATCCAAAATATATACGTCTTGAATGCACTGCAGGCAACTATGCAATACAAAACCAAACATTTAATAAGGAATAATACTTCCATACTTTTATGTAAACGTTTTTTAAGGCATTAAAACAAAAAAGAAAATCATACCCATGTACAAGACTGAGCCGAAAAAATTCAAAACTTTTTTGAAATGAAACTAGCATCAATTCAAGTTAAAGCACACACTGGTTGAAGCTCAACAGGACATCGAATACAACACAATAAAATGATATATCCACTAAATACTTAAAAAAAGTTCAACAAAGATTACCTTAATCCAATTCAAAAGGTCGAGAGATAATCCCTTCCTGCATACTGCAAGCTACACGAAGTTAAACTTCTTCAAATTACTCCTCCACTTTCCCCGCCATGACATTTTTTATTCATTAACCTCGTTCCCAGGACTGTACGCGTGGTGCAAAAGTACCAGTCTTTCTCAACTTTTTCACGTCAATAATACCGGTAAGACCTGGGAACTGGACAAAATCGAGTCGATAAAAACTTAATCGAATCTAACAAAGTAATCGTGACGATAAAAATTAATCGAATCTATTATAAAAAGTTATCGAGTCGATAAAAAGTAATCGAGTCGATAAAAAGATATCGAGTCGATAAAAAGTTATCGAGTGGATAAAAAGTATTCGTGCACTACTTATGTATTGGTACTCGATCACATTTTATCGTCGTTGTTTCCCAGAAAAGAATATTGATCCGAATTCTGAACGTCTGCTGTGTCAGTTGCTGCTTATTCCTTGAATTCGTTTGTTACTCGATGATGTTGTAATTGAGCTCTGCATTAGCATGGTTCACTTGACATTTGTATGGTTTCTCCAATTTTTATCACAACAACGGTGTTTTATTTAGAAATCAGGATATGGCAAGAAGAAAGCTAAGGAGAATTTTTATTTATATACGGTCTATCTGAATAAAATCTTCACTAGCTCATTCGTTCATTTATTCATTCATTCAATTTATTTAGCTATAGCAATGTCTTAATGTTCATGTTATTTGTATGAAGGGCATAAATTAACGGATAGCTCCACTATTCCATAGTCATTATAAATTATTGAGTGAAATCTCAATGTATTATTTCTGTGTCTCATTTCGAGCAATATTCTAGGTTTCTATTTCATTGAAATGTATCATTTTGAGTTTACGTTTAGATTTGTCTCGACAAAAGGGAATGTATTAACCTCAGTCGTTGTGAATTTTATATGTAATACTTTAAAGTACAGAAACCAACCCAGTAAACTCGGGCCGGGAATAATTGTCAACTTATTGAAAGGGTAAGGCAAAATTAACAATTGTCGCGGGTTACCATTCCTATTAGAGTTAAGGCAAAATTTCTGGGCCAATTTCGATATATTACAATTAATTCTGACTTGGCTTCCTAGGGAAATACAGCAGTCAATTTCGAGTGATGAATAAATCATTTCTTTTGTTATATAGCCCAAGCCTCTTAAAATATCAAACTTGGCCTATTTTTACGTCACTAGAAACCACTTTAAATTTCTCATTCTCTGAACATGATTTCGCTTTCCCGTAAATAAGACCCGGTCATGAAATACACTGAACAAGCAGCTGTTTCAAAAGGAAATAGTATTTCCTTTCCGGATAGCGGAGCGATAAGCATAATAAAAACTGAGTGATAAATATGGCGCGAAGGTTGAGGAGAGATGGGTTTGTAATTTTTTTGAGAAGATCCTTGGTCGAGAACAGTCAAGTTTTTTGCATGCATGCAAATCTTGGAGAAGGATGTGTTCCAGTAGCTCGGCAACTTGTTTCGTGATTGTCAAACCCAAACTTTCCTTCTACTTTGCTCCAGAGTTGGGAACCGTAACGAAAGGTTGTCTAACTGAAATAAAAATTAAAAAGCGCGACATAAAATTCAAGTACTTAGCCTGAAGTCAATCTGATTTAGTAATGCATTTTTTTAATCATTTTATATTGCTCTTGATACGATAAACAATATGTCATTTTTCACCTTAGCACCATCGATTTTCATGACCAGCGTCTATCCACCACCACCGCAAGCTCCAAGGCCATGACTCGTCATGTGGCAGAGAACTGGGAAAAACGTAACAGGTCAATTGTATTTGAAAACACTTATTATAAAAGAATTATAAAAGGCCAGTATGTAGCTCAAATTTGTTTCCACAACCCTGCAAACTAGAGAGACGTTCAACACAAAATCGTTTGACTGTATGCAAGGGACCTACTTTGATCTCACATCAAAAAAGAAAAGTTGCTCTCAGTTCAGTTATATTGAGAAAAGTTGTCCCTGGTACAGTGGCGGATCTTAGGGAGGGGCCCGGAGAGGCCAAATAGAGGCCCGTAGGGAAGAGAAGAACTATTTTTGAGAGTAGGCCCCTTCTTATTGCAAGGTCTGGATGATGGGACCCCCTACTTATCTGAAGGTCTGCATCCGCCACTGTTATTAGGGTTACTCTCCGTACGGAGCCACCTCAGACAAGAAAGCTTTTTATGAATTCCTTTATAAATAACAGCGAACCGTTTATATGAGAAATTTCCAAGTTGGCTCGGGGGCTAGGGTGACCCTGGGTGAAGGGAGACGGGACCCCGGTGACGAGCCAATTTTTTTTTTTTTTTTTTTTTCATGCAAACACTTTGGCTCTTCTTGACAAAAAATGGTTAAATTTAAAAATGGTCAAATTTAAAAAAGTTAATGGCTCTCCACTCCAGCGTTTGCTGAATTTCAAGAATTTACTAATTCTGTTTTGCGCATATAATTTTATCATATAAAGAGGAGCCTGATGGGATTAAATAGGAACTTGGATTTGGGAAAATTTTCGCTGGGAAAATGGGATTTGGGTAACTGGGACTGAAAATCACAAAATAATAAATTGGAAATTTTAGAAGCAACTGAAGGTAGTAATTTTTTGAATGATTACTTTAACAAGGGTAAGGGTAAGGGTAAGGGTATTTTTGAGGAAGTATAAAACAATTTGAGTTTCCTGTCCTGTCGCGGGATTCTCCATATATATTTACAGACAGTCGCTATTAAGCCCGAACCGACTGCATCATACGGCTACTAAAGGACCTCCCAGGGATTTTGGGTAAAAGGCACATGGTCATTTATTTCAAAGGAAACGAGGGATATTGTTTAATTCTCACGAAGGATGCAAAAGAAAAACTTTACTACTAACGGGAACTTTGCGCGATAAAATCGAGAGGCCTTCGCTACTTCATCTCTTAGACTATTAAACTCTTCGTCGTCAGGGTAAAAACAAATTGCAAGCGTCTTGGGATTGAGCTCATCCGTATATATGTGCAGGGCTTTCTTGTATCACACCAAAATGTTAGTCGGATACACGTGTATTCCCAACACCAATGTTTATTTGTCGTACATTCTAATTGACCTCTGTTTCTTAACTCGCATACTGAGATACAACTTAAATGTATCAGTCGATATCATCTATAATTACTAGTTAAGTTCTAATGTCACTGGACCAAGATGTATCCCAAGACTTTGATGCTTTTGTCTCCATTATCAGGACTGCCGGCGGCCGCGTTCCCACACGTATTGGAGCCATCAGGGTGCCCTCCTGTACCAAAGCCGATTCTGGAATTAGTTGTTTTGCAGTCATTTTCGTTGTTACTAATGATACCGATCCTTGCTTTAGAATAGCCACCATGAACCCCTGCATTGAATCCTTCCATGTCACAGTGGCTCTGTAAGGAGGCCTGTGAACCAATCAGCGTCTTCCACGTACTACGACCCAGTGAGGTGGCGCGGTATTGCCCGTCAGCAATCAGTGAGTACAAAGAGTTGGCCTGCTTGTCGATGGTAACGAAGTTGATTTGATGGCCGATCTTCATACCAAGACAAATCTTTGAAAAAGGTGTGTTCCAGTAGGTCGGTAACTTGGCTTCATGGTGGTCAAAACCAGTCATTCCTCCTGGAAGATTAAAGTCGATCTTGTTGCTCCAGAGTTGGGAATCGTAACGAAAAGTTGCCTAACGAGAATAAAAACAAAAATCGCGATATGTAATACAAACGGAGAGTTACACCATCCCAATAAAAGGATTTTCTTTAATTGTTTGAGATCTTGAGATGATTTCATAGAAACTACACAGCACCTTTAAGGTCGCGCAGGACCCTTGCAATCATTAGTATGTATTTATTTAAAGAGTATACACGAACTGCGACGACTGAAGCCGACAACAAACGAAATATTCATAAGATTGTTTGTTTTTAAAGTTCTTTGTACAATTAATTAGCAGCAATTGTTCTCAGCTTTGTGCCCCGTGCGCTGGAACATGGCAAATTAGAATAATTAGATTCACAGCTTTGAATATATCACACGTTGTTGTAAACATTGACTCGGAAGATCTTCGGAAGCCTCGAAATCTGCAGTTTTGTGTCCAAGTTTTCTCCGCCGACATAGAATTTCAAGAGTTGATTCGGAACGTAAACTTGGTGTACTCTATTGTGCTATGACTAGAGCGAATTTTTAAATTTCTTTCTCAAAATGAAAATAGCATGTTTCAAAGTTTAAATTTCAAATTTTTACTCTCTTGGAAGCCATTAACTTGTAGCAGTTTTTGAAATCGAAAATTTCGTTCTAGTCATAGCACAAAAGAGGTTATGATCTATCACTAGGTTGTATAATCATTAAATTTGGTGCGCTGTGCTAGCTGAAAACTTGGACACAAAACCGTATTATCTGCAGTTAAACATTTAAGGACTGGTAACATCACAGTCAACGGTGATCTCTCAGTATTAGAACAATCATAATGTCATTCCATCATCCCCTAATATCCTTGATAAATTTTAGAGGAATCGATGTTCAAAATATAGCGAATTAAAGCATTACAAGATAGCACCTCGGCAAGAAATTTGGCTAATGAATTTATTAATGAGCAATGGTCCTGCGCGACCTTAAAAACCGTAGAACGTTATTTTACCTTGGATAACATTTTGTCACAAAAATTGTTTAGGAAGACTTTACGCTTCTTAAGTTATAGTCAAGGTAACAAGCGCTGGTTTTGTTGATTCTTTGTAAGGGAACTACAAGTTTCAATCGAATCCTTCTGCCTTCAAAGAAAAACACAACGCCGATACTCCGAATATTGTCACTTAAACATAACGCCACAAGAATACGTCATAATGTTTGACAATGTTTTAGATTACATTATTTTAGATTAGTGAGCTCGAGTGTCACGTTTTACCTTAGCGCCGTCAATTTTCATGACCAGCGTCCATCCACCACCACCGCATGCTCCAAGGCCATGAATTGTCATGTGACAAAAAACAGGGACCTTCCGAGAGTTTATTTGGAGTAAGTAAGCTTTATTCCCCTGCGACCTGATTACAAAAAAATAAGAAGAAATAAATGAAAAGTAAACCACATCTGCATAATACTTTCTCCAAGACCTTTCGATGGTTACTCGTGCAAGAAAAAATAAGGAAAATTTATATTTAGAGCTTTCTCAAAAGGTCTTTTTCTACAAGAAATTTATCGAAATTTAGTGATTAAAAAGATGTTTTAAAAATATGACAACGAAAAAACTGCGGTGGTCAAAGGTAAGGATTGTTCATAAATATGAAATCTAGATTTTTTGTCACAACTTACTAAAAAAGCACAAAAGATAGACGGTTATTTCGTTGATCATTTTTAAGTTCTTTTCTTTTTTCCTTTTTTACTCATTGGGTGCCTTTGATACTTATATATTGCAACCTAACAACTTACTTATGGTTCGCGTAAATGTCTTTACACGATGCGAAGGACGAACCTGCAAAAGATAAAATGCAATAAAGTAAGTTAGAAACAAGACAAAGAAACTAAATAAAACAAGAAACACATTTTTCCACGATGCAAGATACGATGCTTCATCACATGGCACAATGTACGAGCGTGCCCAAAATTAAATTCCATAAAGTTATAAGCGAGAAACAAAGCAGAGAGATTAAATCAAACAAGAGGCACAATTCTATAGGCTTTTACACGACGCAATACACGTCGATTCGTTACACGACGCAAAGAACAAACTGTCCACGATCGATAGAATGCAATAAAGTTTAGCAAGAAACAAACAAAAGAAGTCAAACAAGCGAAACAATTTTATACCAGATTCAACGTTGGGTTTTCCACGAGATGTGCCATTGACTACGCGAATAAGCTTTTCAAAGTTTTTCTCCAAAGTTGCTTCAAGAGATTTGATGGCTTTCTCGGTGTTGTGTGAATCTTTCACATTGGCGATCTCAATGCTGCCTGAATTTCCATTCGCGTTCACGATAATTGCTTTTTCGCTCTTTTTGGAAGGAGCCGGAGTCGACACGGGTGCGGTGTCGTTGCCATCAGCAGTTACGATCGCGATCACACAGGATAGCTGCAGAATGAACCGAACGTTCAGAGATGAGCGCATCTTGTTGAGTAATGTCTTTACGAAGTACCCGCTATTGGAGACTTAACATTATAAGAAAAACTTTAACGAGTCGTGATTTTATCTTTTTGTTTATTTGGTATTTATTTGTAGTCCATTAACAAAGCAAACACTCCGGCAGAGCTGAATTTGCCACTAAGTCAATCCATCAATAAATCAATTGATTAATCCTTGAGTGGAATAATATATCTTCACGCCATGTTATGGTTAGATATAGATACACGTCTCAGCTTTATATATCTTCCTTATTGGCCTCTCTCAGTGTGTTATTTTAAAGTGACAAAATTGACTATCAAACTTTCTGCGGGAAAAGTTTATTATAACAATAATTTTAACGAGTCGTGATTTTATCTTCTTGTTTATTTGGTATTTTATTTGTAGTGCATTAACAAAGCTAACACTCCGGCAAAGCTGAATTTGCCACTAAGTCAATCCGTCAATAAATAAATCGATTAATCCTTGAGTAGAAAAATATATCTTCACGCGATGTTATGGTTAGATATAGATACACGTCTCAGCAGTATATATCTTCCTTATTGGTCTCTCTCAGTGTGTTATTTTAAAGTGACAAAATTGATTATCAAACTTTCTGCGGGAAACGTTTATTATAACAATAATTTTAACGAGTCGTGATTTTCTCTTCTTGTTTATTTGGTATTTATTTGTAGTGTATTAACAAAGCAAACACTTCGGTAAAGCTGAATTTGCCACTAAATCAATTCATCAATAAATCAATTGATCAATCGCTTAATACTTGAGTGGAATAATATATCTTCACGCGATGTAATGGTTAGATATAGATACACGTCTCAGCATTATATACCTTGTTCATTATCCTCTCTTAGTGTGTTATTTTAAAGTGACAAAATTGACAACCAAACTTTCTGCGGGAAAAGTGGTTTTAAAATATAAACAAAAAATTGTTAATGCAAAGGAATATTGTCTTTCAGATGATCTGCATGAGTTGCAGATAGACGTGTTAACGTATAAAGAGATTCAATAAAAGGCAAATACTGCACTCTACGTTTTCCAGAATACGTTTACCACTTAAACTGTCGCCAGTGTCAATAAAGCGTGGCCACTTCGCCTGAAGACTGGCACTCACTATTCTCATAACAATTCTTCGGCTGGTGATAAAATTATTCCCATGGGATTTTAAAGGAGCTTTGTCGAAGGAGGGAGAATCTTGGAAAAACACGGCTAAATTTTGTCACGTTTCTTGTTTTATCCACCTTAAATTTATTGCAAAAACCATCTCTGCCTATATTGGTATATTATTGCTTTTTTAAAATCAAAAGATATAATAACAAAAATATCTTAAGCTTATGCTGATCCTAGCAGTATGCAGGTCGCGTGTCACATATCAACCTAGTAAATGGCCCAGCTCACAACAAGTCTCTCGTAGCTCAGTTGGTTAGAGCGCCCAACCGGTATCTGGGAGGCCATGGGTTCGATTCCCGTCGGGGACTCAGATTTTTTCTTTGTCCCACGCTCGTGTCATGTTGAATAATTTCTTCACTATTTATCACCGAGCTTGAAATTTACCATCTTTATTATTTACTATCTTAAGCCTATTGTATTTTTCGACAAATTGCTTAAAAACGCAGAAATAACAACTCAGAGCTTTCATGATTCTTATCATTATTTAACGGACAGAATGTCTCGCACATTATTGCAGTTGGTAGACATTTCAAAGGAGATGTTTATGAAGGACTACGAAAAAGAGTTTGGTCGACTTTTTAGCTAGTCGTGCTCCTCTATAGTGAGGAGTGAATTGAACACATTAGCGACGTTTCTTCTGATCCAAAATTTACACTTGGTTTGAAAAAGATTATTTATTAAATTTTCATCAAGGAGGATTTTGGTTGTTATAAAAAACGTAAGGTCTTGATCTATCGATGGTATACAGAGGCCCAGCGCTCTGGAACAACACGTAAGCCAACGACTACTCGATTGTCGGCGCAACTTGCAAATCAATTCAATCAAAATTGGAAGATTACACAGGAGTTAAACATTTTAATTTTAATCCGATATCAATTCCTTCCACAATTTTTAAAACGAAGATTTTATTTATTTTTAGATGTATATTAGCTTATATTTTGTATGTAATATTCAGACGTAGTTAGCTTTTAGATGCAAATTTTAATACTATATTTTTAATGTAATTTTTTAATGTAAAACACCACGTACATAAGCGACCAAATAAGCTTTCAGCTGTAAATTTTATCTATCGATATTAAGTAAAGGTTTCTCTATCTCTCTGTGAAACAATATCATGACTAGGAAAGGGATCGTACAGACAGTTGAGGATTTGCTTCGCTTCGTTTCCCTTTAATTGGCTTCAAGTTGTTAATTTCTTTACCACTGAGGATTCTGAACGTCTGCTGTTGCTGCTTATTCTTGAATTTTTTATTTACTCGGCGATGTTGAGCTCTGCATAAGCGCTTAAAATGCTCCGTAAGAATTATTGACACTGTTATGACCAGGCTTCGTAAACATATACTCTCATTTTCTTTATGATCTAAATTATAAATTTCACAGACGAAAAGAGAATCGTTCATTTGGCATTTGTATTTGTTCTTCAATGTCTATCATGACTACGGTGTTTTATTTAGAAATCAAGATACGTCTAACTGAATTCCTACTAGGTAGGTTTTGTAATGAAGCTTATGGAAAGAAGAAAATTCAGTAAGGAGAATATTTATGTACACACGGTGGATTAAACTAACATCGTCATGCCTTCCTGTTTATGATATTTGTATGTAGTGTATTAATTAACGGATAGCTCCATTAGTCCATTATCATTCCCTAGGACAAATTACAAATTATTGAGTTGAATCTCAATTCCTAACCTCTGTGTCTTGTTTCAAGCAATATTCTAGGGTTTTTTTTTTTTTCATTCAAATTAATGTAGAATTTCAAATTTAGTTTTATATCCGTCTCGGCAGAAGGGAGTATATTAACCTCAGTTGTTAGTATGGGTAATCAAATGGTGACGAGTGAAATTAGGAAATTATTTCACGCGCGTTTTGTCCAAATTCTAATAATTTCCCGAGCCTTCAACGAGGGAAATAATATGAATTTCCACGAGTAATTTGATTACATTTTAATATCATAGGTGACAAATCACGCTTGCAATCGTAGGTGTTTTTGACTAGTACATTGCATTGCGATCTCTGAGCTTTGAAAAGTTGAAAGCATACAGTTTGCTTAAGTTTGCAAGTTTTTTAGTCTTTGAATAAAACCTTTCAGAGATTCCTTTTTGCTGTTGACAAAAAGTTTCAAAGATGAATCAACTGTCAATTATTATTCACATTATGACCATAGTTCCAATTCGATCAGGGATTCAGGGCCACAATGAAAACTACTGGGACACCAGTAATTGTGTTACCCTTCAAAAGTCGGTTTTTTTTTTTTTTTTTTTTTTTTTTAGTTCCCCTTGAATGAACTGAAAACGGCACCCGTGTAAAACGCTCAAAAATTCCGCTCGATGCCATTCATGTAATTGGCTTATTGTAAGTCGTTTTGACGTTTTGAAATATAAAATATCATCAAAAGTTTTATTACATGGCCAAGGCTAGCTGGCTAAGGTAAAATTCAAACGAACATGTACAAAGTTTAAGCTTTAAATCATCTTTTATTCCGGACGCCATCTTGCCACTAACGACGTTGCCATGGCAATATTATAATTTCACATGTGAAATTATAAATTAACGTTGAAATTTCGCGCCAAAATTAAGGAGTGATTTGTCACCTATGATATTATGAATTTTATCTGGTCTCGACGTGTTACTTAAAGTACAGAAACCATCCCAGTAAACTCGGGCCGGATAAAATATTTAACTTTAGAAGGAGTAAGGCAATAATCGAGGGTTACCATTCATAATAAGAGGTAAGGCATAATCTGTAGGCCAATTTCGATATATTTAAATTCTGACTTCGCTTCACTACATTGGGAAATACAACAATCAAGTGATGAATAAATCATCTCCTTTGTTTTATACCCCCAAGCCTCTTAAATTATCAAACTTAGCCTATGTGTACGTCACGATAAATCACTTTAATTTACTGATTCTCTGTTTTCCCATTCTCGTGAATCAGACCCGGTCCAGAAATACACTGAAAAACTCAGAGTGATTATTTTAACCACTAGTAGTGGTGTTTGAGATATTCTTATCCGTAACCTGTCAAATGAATCTGGTAATTTTATTAGATAAATACTTTAGCAAACTTTATCAGGCCGTTCTTTTCTTTTTCTTCTCTTTTTTAATTAAAATCTGCCGCTAAAGGAATCGACAGAACTCGGTAGTCTAATGTCTATAGGTGGAAATGAGAAGACCGTGAGGAGGTCACGGGGTCCTGGTGACGAGCGCCCTAGCAAAAGACGCTCCCTTCAATGATAGACCATTACATTATGCGCTATCTTTGGCAGACTGCAAACTGTGCGTGTAATGGAATGCGCCTGGGATATATCGTCTCCGTAAAAATGTCTGAAAAGAGGCTTAGGTTAAAAATGTTTATTATTTATTATTATTTATTATTATTATTATTATTATTATTATTATTATTTTATTATTATTATTATTATTATTATTATTATTATTATTATTATTATTATTATTATTATTATTATTATTATTCCTGAGGCAGGACCTGATTTGGGGTACTACCCTAACGCCAAAAAGTGCTGGCTTATTACGAAACCCGACAAGAAGGACCATGCTAAAGCTATCTTCGAGGGGACTGCGATAAACATCTCTACGCAGGGACAAAAACATCTAGGCGCCGCTCTGGGCTCTCGAGCTTATCTCGAAGAGTATGTCGATGGAAAGGTCGAGGAGTGGGTGAGCCAGGTGGTAAAGCTAGCCGAGTATGCCACATCAAACCCACAGGCGTGCTATGCGGCATTCACCTTCGGACTACGCCACCGCTGGACATATTTTCTCAGAACACTTCCTGATATAGAAGATCTATTAGAGCCCCTGGAGCGTGCTATTGCAGATGTACTAATACCATCAATCACTGATCACCACTGCACAAAAGAAGAGAGGGACCTAGTGGCACTTCCAGTGCGGCTAGGGGGGCTTGGACTTATTAATCCAAGCCAGGATGCAGCGTCCCAATTCAAGGTGTCAACCAAGATCACAGCGCCCCTAGTCGAGAAAATAATCGCACAGGATCATGAAACACCGGCTGATACTGCTGTCAAGACACTACAGCAGTGCGTGCGAAGAGAAACCAACGAAGCGCTTCAGACTAGGCTTGGCAATGTCAGGGAGTCTCTACCTCAGAAGACACAACGAGCCATTGATCTCGCAACCGAGAAAGGTGCTTCTAACTGGCTCACGGTCCTCCCATTAAAGGACATGGGCTACAACCTGAATAAAGGCGAGTTCCGAGATGCTGTAAAGCTCAGGTACGACTGGGAAATTGACGACAAGCCGACAGTGTGCGTGTGCGGTGACGCCTTTACAATCGAACATGCAATGATTTGTAGGAGAGGCGGATTCATAATTCAGCGCCATAATGAACTTCGTGACCTCGAGGCTGACTTGCTTAAGATGGTCTGTAATGATGTCGAAATAGAGCCCGTCCTTCAAGAGCTGACTGGAGAGAGGCTACCAAGCGGCGCTAACACAACGCCAGATGCTCGCCTAGATATACATGCCCGGGGGTTTTGGGAGAAGCAGAGATCCGCGTTCTTTGATGTGAGGGTGTGTCACCCCAACGCGGATTCCTACAAGGACCAAACCCCCAAGCAGATATACCGTAACCATGAGAATGAGAAGAAGAGGGCTTACGCAGACAGGGTTCTTCAAGTAGAACAGGGAACTTTCACTCCATTGGTGTTTACATCCACCGGAGGAATGGGCGAGGAGTGCAAGAGGTATCACAGTAGGCTTGCAGAATTAATCGCCGCAAAGAAAGGGGAGGATTACGCAACAACGGTGTCTTGGATCAGATCAAAAGTCTCATTTGCGATCCTCCGATCCGCCTTAATCTGCCTAAGGGGATCAAGAACTGTAAAGAGAAACAGGAACATTGACATTTATGATATGGACTTTCAAGTAGAGAATTCTCGTACTGCAATTTAGATCGAATATTTTTTTTTAATATATAGTTCTTCTTTTATTATTGCTCTCGAAGTCGCTTTTACTATTTTTCTACATTTTTAAAGACACTGTTTTTATTATTATGTAAATAATATGTTTATATATAAAGTTCTTATTCGAATAGTCAAATCATTGTAATTCTTTTAGAAATTGGTTAATAAAGTTTTTATTAAAAAAAAAAAAATTATTATTATTATTATTATTATTATTATTATTATTATTATTATTATTATTATTTTGAGACTTTTAAAGTAGAGACTGTTGATCTGAAGAGGGGCTGAGACTGGAAGTGGCGTTAGCCCTTCCTCTTGAAATCACCTTCAAAAGGGGAAGTAAAAGAACTCATGATTTTGCTTGATAATAATTGGGCATGGAGTTTTCGGTATCGTGGTCCAGCTTACTCTCTCTCGTTACCTGGGTGATCAGTCATTGAGTCTTGCAAGTGATAATATCTTCTTAAACGCCCGTTCCCAGGAGGAATGAAATCAAAGTATCTAAACATAACCTTTGATAGCAGGCAAGCGCAACAAAAAGTTCAACTAATTTGAAATTAAACTGGGGACACAGCTGTTGGAAAACCACTTTGGATCTAATGATGTAGCCCCACAAAAGTACGACACACCATAATTGAGGGGACTCAGGGGTTTTGGACATAAGGGAAAATGTAGAATTATTTTAATGGAACTATAACGTTATTAGATTATTTTGACTAAACAAGGGATACAAAAAACGGGGATCTTTCGTGGAAAACACTTTAGGGAACCAGTAAATTTCTCAATGGCGAACTAGAAGACAAATGCAAATTTTCAAGGGATGAAGGGGATATGAATCACCCCCACCTTCCCTCCCCCTGGGAGACTCTTTCGCAAGGTAAAACTTATGCGCAGTGAATGCATGTATAACATTAAACTAAACTTCAGACACTTGATAATCCCCAACAACAATGTTTATTTGTTCTATACTGACCGCTGTTTCTTAAATCTATTGAGAGCAAATACCGAGATAAAACTAAGATGTATCAGTCAGCATATTTCTATAACAGACAACTGAAAGCAAGGCTGATCGTACTACGTGAAAAGTTGACTTTGCGAGACACCACCGCGACTAGAACCGTTACAGCAGGATTGCAACCGCAGACAGCTGTTTCGTCCTTCTTCTTCTTCTTCTTGCAAATTATTATTTTCTGACAACAAATTTTCTGACAGCTTCTAATTTAAACGTTGTCAGTGTTCTTCTCACTGAACCAAAATATATCCCATGGCTTTGATGTTTTTGTTTCCATTATCTGATAAGCAGCATGCCTCGTTTCCACACTTGTTGGAGTCATCAGGATTCCCTCCTGTACCAAACCCGATTCTGGAATCACAGCTTCTGCATTCATTTTCGTTGTTACCAAGGATACCGATTCTTGCTTTAGAATGGGCACTTATAGTGCTCACAGCATTGAAACCTTCCTTGTTACAGTTGAGCTGCAAGGAGGCCTGTGAACCAATCAGCGTCTTCCACGTGTTACGACCCAGTGAGGTGGCGCGGTGTTGCCCATCAGCGATCAGTGAGTACAGAGAGTTGGCCTGCTTGTTGATGACAATGAAGTTGATCTGTTGGCCGATCTTCATGCCAAGACAAATCTTTGAGAAGGGTGTGTTCCAGTAGGTCGGTAACTTTGCTTCATGGTGGTCAAAACCAGTCTTTCCTCCTGGGAGATTAAAGTCGACCTTGTTGCTCCAGAGTTGGGAATCGTAACGAAAGGTTGCCTATCGAGAATAAAAACAATAATCGCGATAGGTGATAAAAACGCCGGGAGAGTTACTCCATCCCAATCAAAGGATTTTCTTAAATTGTTTGGGATGTTAAGATGATTTCATAGAAACTACTTAGCACTTTTAAAAAAACTGTAAACCTTATTTTACCTTAGTAAACATTTTGTCACAAAAATTGTTTTGGAAGACTTTACGCTTCTTTACTTACAGTCAATGTAACAAGCACTAGTTTTGATTATTCTCTAAACGGGAAACTAAAGGTTTCGATCGAATCCTTCTGCCTCCAAAGAAAACACAGCGCCAATACTCCGAAAGATGTCACTTAAACATAACGCCATAAGAATACGTCATAATGTTTGACAATGTTTTAGATTACATTGTTCTAGGTTATAGAGTGTCATGTTTTACCTTAGCGCCGTCAATTTTCATGACCAGCGTCCATCCACCACCACCGCATGCTCCAAGGCCATGACTCGTCATATGACAGAAAACAGGGACCTTCCCAGAGTTCATTTGGAGGAAATAAGCTCTGTTCCCCTGCGACCTGATTAACAAAAAAAAACAGGCAATAACGTGAAAGCTATACCTAGAACTTCAATTAATTTATCTTTTTTAAGGAATAAAAAAAAAAATCTAAATTAAACCACGTCTGTGTGATGTGGTCTCCACCACATTTCTTGGTGGTCGACTCATGTAAGACACTATCTGAACAGGAAAACTAATCTTTAGAGCTTTCTCAAGAGCTCGATTTCTAAAATAAATTTATCAAACTTCATTTTTCAAAACGGTTGATATGATAAAAATGTGACAACGAACAAACTGCGGCAGTTAGAGAGAAGGATTGCTCACGAATTCGAAATGGAGATTTTTTTGTCAGAACTTGCGGTTATACGGATTTTTCGTTGTTCGCTTAAGTTTTTCGACACTTTAACAATGCTTTAAAATCCTAATCTTAAGACTAAAGAAATTCTTTTTTTTTCCATTCACTCCTTAAGTGTCCGTGATAATAATGTTGCAACTTAACAACTTACTGATGATTCAAGTAAATGTCTTTACACGACTCAAAGGACGAACCTGCCCAAGATAAAATGCAAAAAAAGTTAAGCGCGAAGGCAGTGAATAAAATAAAGCAAAAAAGTTCACAATTTTCAGTATACCATGAGATGTCCCGTTTATTGCTCGCATCAGCTGCTAAAATTTTCTCTCCAGAGTTGTTTCAAGGGATTTGATGGCTTCCTTGATTTCTCGCGAATCTTGATTCACGTTGACGATGACTGTGTTGTCGCCCTTTTTGACGGGAGATGGAGTCGACCCGGGTGAAGTGTTGTTACCATCAACAGCCACAGTTAGGATCGCGATCACACAGAATAGTCGCAGAATAAACCCAACGTTCATAGTCGAGCGGATATTGTCAGTGAGTTATCTTTTGACGAATTTCTTGCTAAAATAGTCCGATGGTTGAACAGTTGTAATTTACTGTAAAGTGTTCGCATTTTTTTTTTTTTTTTCATATTTACACCAGATGATGCCGTCACTAAACAAGATACATTTTCCTGCCACACTTCTCAACCAATCACATTTCTCCACATTTTGTTTATTTCACGCTTGGTTATTTTGAATTAATTGACATGAAGCGCACTAGACATGATCTAAAGCTCTTTATAAATTTGTACTTGATCAGTTCCTAAATTTGTCGTCTTTTTTACCCATGTAATGAATACTTTTGTCCTGAAAATAAACTAGGGTTCAAAATTATCCTTCGCCATAAATACATGTACATTATTTCCGCTCAAAAAATATGGCGTCACAAATTGAACATCGCATTGACTCGTGTGGAGAACTGTTCCGAAAATACAAATCGGCCAGCAAAAAAAAAATACTGTGATACACTATATTATAAAAAAACTTGCACTCTGGTGGATAATTAATTTACTGTTAATTTGCACTCGGCAGTCGAGTATCATTCATTCAATCACCGGTTGCGTTTTTATTCCCGATCATTCAATAAATTCCAATAGATGCAGTCAAGCGCAATATAATCGAGTTGAATTAATTTTATCTACTACTTGAAAGCGCTTCATATGTAAACACTTGCCTGTAAACGATAAAGTCAAGCTTAAATTCCCGTTTATCGTAAGAAAAAGAGTTGCATTTTTCCGTATGTGTGAAAGACGGAAAAAGATTGCTTGAATCGAGCCTAAAGACAAAAACTTTCGTAAAATACTGACTGCTTAATGAGGGTACCAAAGGGGGGTTTGTGATCCCGTTTCACGCACAAGTTTTAACCAAATTCACGTGTCACGTATACTTGAAACAGCAGAATTCACGGATCACGTTTCTTTTCTTACTATTTTTCACGCATCACAGTCTAATTTTTGCCCTATTTTCACGCGTCACGGACTAATTTTTGCCCTTTTCACGCGTCACGCATAAACCCTTTGCCCCCCTCCTTAATAAATGCCTAACAAACAGCAAAATCATTCAGTGATCAGAATTTGTTTTGCCCTACCTGCGATGCATGTCTTCTTCAGCATGTTTCATTCGTAGACTTCGCTGCAATTTTTTGCAAGGTCTTTTCCGTTGATAAGAAGCCAGCCAGTCCACACAAAACATGGGCAGAACATTTCACCCCTCGGCGCATTCCCTGCACTGTGATCAATTCATTTTTAGAAGTTGTTCATCACTGATAGAGAGCGTGCTATTTTTGGCGAAATCGGTCAATATCCGAATCCACATTAATTGAAAACTTTGTGTGGTATAGTTTCACCTATTTTCTCTTGTTTAACTGCAACGGACAGTAGCTGATGTTATTATTTATGCCAAATTTGTGTTAGAAGGCGTTTCATTGCTTGTTTTTGCGACGATTCCGCCAACATACCGACGAAGACCGAACAGTGATCTGAACTTCTTTTAGTATCCACGATCCGAACACACTGACATGAAGAGAAGTGGAATACGGGCAAAAAGTCTCAGCTAATCCGTGATCACATGTAATTTTCGAAATTCTTGAATCCGCTCAATGTATCGCAAAAATCCACAATCCGTGCGCTTTTTGAGGCCAAAACCGTCGATCAGCGAAACCATTCAACCCCTCCTGGCAATAAAAACTCGTGACCAAAAACCCTGCGCGAACTTAGCAGACAAACCGTGCTTACGCGATAATTGTCATTGCTACTAGAAAGGCGAAAGTTTAAACGATTTTGGGTTTTGCAAAAATGTTTATTCAAATTTTTTTGTTTTGACTTTTTACAATGCAGATTGAATCAATTTTAGCTATTACTTGTGAGCATTTCTCGTTTAAAATAACACTTGCCCCGTAACGTTTAAATCAAGCTAGAATTCCCGTTTATCGTAGAAATAGTTTCGCATTTTTTCCCTGTGAACAAAGAGAATTACAGTTGCTGGATAGAGAATCTTTTGTAAAACACTGCCTAACAAACGACTTACAAATAGCTTAAACATTCACTGATGCCATGTTTGATTAGAATGTTTTCTACTCTACCTGCGATGTCTTCTTCAGCATTTTATTCGAAGATTTTGCTACAATTTTTGAGCGGTCTTTCCAGTGCGTAAGAAGCCAGTGAGTCTACACAAAACATGGCCGGAACAGTTCAATCCTTTGCTAGTTCCTTGCACTTTGATCAATTCATTTTGAGCAGTTGTGCATTGCTGGTAATACCTCACGACAAAAAGCGCTGCTTGAACTCCACAATCCGTGATTCTTCCATAATGGAAATTTCTACTGGAAGGGTAAAAGTATAAACGGTTTTATGTTTCACAAAAATGTTTATTCAAACTTTTTTGTTTTGACTGTTTATCAGATACGGAACGGTGGATGGCATTGTCTAAAAATAAAACATGTTGCAGATAACAAATAATGCATGTAAAACGAACTAAAATTTTAAATTTGTTGCTGAAAGAGGCAAACATATTGTGGACTGGCACATGTAAGCGTGCCAATTTAGAGAACGAATGGTTAATCTTATATATAATTGAGCAGAACCCAAGTGTAATGATGACCAATAATAATGCTCTTTAACGAGATTCATAACAAGACGCGGAGTCAACAAGTCACTGAATATTGCCTGACGCCACGTCAGCGCTGTCGTGGTGTAACCTCTATGCGCATGCGGCTGGCGAGTAGACAACTTCCGGAGAGCGGTCGGGCTGCCTTTTGATTGGATAGTCATAGAAGGCTTTTCGGGTATGTAAGGTATTTTGTCTTACAGAATATTTATAAGAGATGACCGTACGACTGTTTGAGAGCCCTTCATCTAAAACTTAAGTTTCCCACTGCATTGTTAGACAGCTAGTGAATAGAACGAGAATTATAATCAAGGAACTATTTTCTTGATGTACTACGAAATTCTCCGAACTAACATTATAACAGACGTATGGGAATCAGTATGGAGAATTTACATTTCGAGAAATTGTTTTTCTTATGGTAGTCAGTCAGACATCTGTGGTGCAGCATAACACGTTGCAGAGTTGTTTCATTTCACTAGTCGGTCCACTTGGGTTTGCATATCACATGGAAGTCACACGAATTTGGTACATGTTAAACAGTTAACATGACCAAAGTTAATCCCAGATTCAGGTTCCACGTTTCGCTCTACTTCATACTATCGCTTCCTTTTCTTCTTGTCAGAAGACTTTCCTTCGCTCTTACGTTTCTCGGACTTCTTTGACTCTGAAAAGTAAAATAAAAAATCAAAACAAAAACGTAACTCAGTCAGTATACGTATCTTATTAACCAAGCGTAAGGGACATACTGGAAAAATATGGCCCTACAGTCATGCTAAGTTGCGAATGAAGTGTTGTATCAGACTCAAAAAACATGCTCCCTTGATGCCTCGGAAACGAAAAACTACTTTTTCATGTACATGTAAAGAAATCTCTTATCAAAAGTATTAAGAGAATAAAATTATGCAGGAAATTCACTGCATGAAACAGCAACTACTGTACTTTTATTTAACAAAATAATATCATTCACCTTCTTTGTGCGAGGTTTCCCCTTTATCATGAGATGTCTTCTCTTTATCTGCAGTTAAAAAATAAGGGAGCAGTGTTATGAGTGGCGAGGGTATTGGACTTAAAATCAAGATTACATGTACATGTATTCTTGGGGTGACCACTAACTGGATTTGCTGCAGGGCAAATCGCAGTTCCACTCCTTAGTCATTGTTCAGTATTGTTCTATTTTGTGACTCCCCAGTTAGCATTCCAGCTGCAATAACTAAAATAACTGCAAGCTCATTGTACAGTGACACTTATTTACAATTCTAGTTCTAGTAAGTTGATTAATTTTATATTTATTTGTATCTTCTGTCAATATACATAGGGAGGAAATGGTGGCCTACGATGTACATGTATTGGTTAATGCACTGGACTCTGGATAAAAGTGGTCCAGGTTCGAGCCCTGGGCAGGGTTTTTGAGTTGTGTTCTGGACAGGACTATTATTATGCAACGGCGCTGGAGGTGGATTGGCCATGTCATCCGAAAGGAAAACGTATCCATCACAAAGACAGCACTATACTGGACACCCGAAGGAAAGCGCAAGCGTGGCAGGCCCAAGAATACATGGCGACGTACAGTAGAGACAGAATTGAGGGGCTTAAACCAAAGCTGGAACACCATCCAACAGCTGGCCAAAGACAGAGAGCAGTGGAGGACCTTTGTTGCTGCCCTACGTGCCAGTGGGCACAATGGGCAATGAGTGAGTGAGTGAGTCTGGACAGGACATGTTACTTTCATAGTGCCTCTCTCCATTCAGTATATAAATGGGAACAGGTGAATTTAGTGCTCCAGGACAAGCTCTGGCTTGTTGGTGTCAGTTTTGTGTTTCAGTCAAGTCAATAGAAGTACTTACAGTTTTAAGTGTCAGTGTTCCTTTCAGGGTGTTCTCTAATTATTGATGGGTTTAAAGCATAGGCACCACAAGTTGTGTAGTTTTTTTTTTTTTTTCCTTTTTTTTCCCACCCAGAATTGGACATGGCCTTAAACTATAATGTGAAAAAATACTGATAGATCTGTATTTTGTTCCCAGCATGGCCTTCATTTCAGATGCAGGAACATTAAACTAAAAGGGAAATGTTAAGACATTTCTTATTATTCAGTACATGTAATTATTAATTTATAACATTACCTGAAGGTTCCCACAATGCACTCTTTACAAATCTCCTGGCAGCTCCTTTATCTATTCTTGCCGATGCTGTCACAGAAAAAAATATATGTTACTAACACTATGTAGATGCACAAGAACATAAAATTTTGAAATTTATAACATACATGTAAGTGAAGAAAATTCTATTTCATGAACAGTTCTATAATATAATACTGACAGTAGAACCCGGTTACTCAAACTTAATATGGCAAATTGAATATTCAATCAACCCCGATAACTCGAACCCCGCTAACTTGAACTGTTTTTCATTTCCCTTCAGAGTTTGAGTCACTGGGGTTCTATGTACAGTACCATTTTTGATCAATTTATGGGCATTTGTTCTTTAACAAGTGACATTTACATGTACAGTACATGTATATTCGCATATTGTATTCTTCATAGAACACAAATAAAAACAATAACATAGATTGTATTTTATCTCATTCTTAACAATAAAAAAGCTTACTTGTTCAGCAGAACCAAATCAACATAGGTTTTCCGAATGTTATTATAAAATGAGATCCCACAGCATAAATAAAGGTGAAGTAATCACTTAAATTGGTGTTAAAAATGTACTAATTTTCAAAATAATGTATTCTTGAATCACAAAACAAACCTTCTTTCTTTTCAGCTGCCTCTTTCACTTTACCCATGTACTTCTTTATTCTGTCCTAAGATTAAACAAGCAAAGGGTTTTTTAAGTTGAAAACATGTCTGAAATTTAACAGTCAGGAAGAGGAACAGTTTTTCAGTTTTAAAGTTTGTAAACTGTACTTAATTCAACAATGAAATTTATATTTTTTTAGTTGACTTTCCCAGGAAACAGAAATTAAGACCATTAAAGGATCTAAATGTGCTGTAATGACACATTACTTTACAACTTTTTTAACTTCCCACAGAAAAACAGATTTTCCTTGAAAAAAACGTGTGCCTTATATCCGAATAAATACGGTATGCTACTGCACATTTACAATGTATTTCTAGATGGAATGCAATTGAAGAGGGTAGTGGAAGTATTTTCTAGTGTGGTTTTAGTGTCTTACTGAAATGTTACATGTACATGTACTGAAACCTTCAATTTAACAGAAAAACATTGCCCTTTGATTTTTGAGACAAAAAATCTGAAAAAAAAACGTTTTCCTTGTGGCATCTTTTAGAAATCTTAAATTGAACAAGAAACAAAAGAAACCTCTTACATGTAATTAGACAAACAATAAAATCAGCAGAGTGATGCATGTCACCGGTTATTTAAGACAATAATAACATTACACATTCTTTTGTGAAGTTACTTACCAGCTCAGTCTTTACAGGATGTTGCCGTGGATTCACACCTTGTGTGGTAAGATACACTAGGGTATAAAACAAACAGTGTTTCATGAAAATACAGTGTATACAGTGTAATAACTGAAAGTGATAACAAACTCTCACTGGCAAATTGCCATTGACTACTGTACTGGAAAACCACATACCGTAATGATTAGATTTAGCGCCCGGGGCGCTTATTTACTTTTGGCACCTCAAGGGAGGGCACTTATTCGAGACAGGGCGCTTATTCGGGACAAGGCGCTTATTTAATTTTTTGAGAAACAACCAAATGTTCAAAACAAAACTTTAATAAAATATTAAAATAACTAACAATGACAGAAACTGTAACAGTAACAAATTGTTGAAAGTTTAATTACTTTTAAAAGAATTGTTCATTTTAGCGTTTATTATATACATGTACAGTATGGTGACATCAATGACTTCAGTAGGGGTAGTTATTCACAACAGGGGCACTTTTTAGGATAGGGGCGTTTATAAGAATGAGGGCGCTTATAAGAATGGGGTGCTTATTGGAATAGGGGCGCTTATTGACAAAAACACATTCAAAGGGGGGCGCATATTCGAAAGGGGGCGCTTATTGGAGGGAGGGCGCTAAATCGAATCATTACTGTACTAAGAAAGTTCAGCTTGTGATTTATAGGTTTTCCAAGTGTTCTTCCAACATACATTCCAAGTGTTTTTTTGAAACAATAGACCAAAGAATTGAGTGGTAAATTGCATGAATTAATAGTAAACTTTAAATCAAAAAATAACATGTTTGTGAACATTTTATTGAAACATTTTGTGGAACAAAGTATAAGGTAATACACTATATATTATACATGTGTGCATCATGGTAATTTTGAAATCAAACTACAGTGGAACCCCAAAATAACGATATGCCACGGGGGCAGTAAAATTATATCGTTATATCAAGGAATCGTTATATATCGGGGTTCCGTCCCATACATTTTACTATTGCCGGGACATAACATATTCATCGTTATATCGGGAATATCGTTATATCGAAGATCATTATATCGGGGTTCCACTGTAATCAATTATATGTACAATGTAACTGTGGCTGATGTTTTCCTTGCCGTATTCCCTGCATTAAGTCCCACTCTTCCCTAAATGGGGCCTTTCCTCTCCTTGAACTTGAGAAATTACATGTAATTGACAGTTTAATAGAATCGCACTAACATCTTGTGCAATGTAACTGTGGCTCATGTTTTCCTTGAAGTAGTCCCCACATTAGATCCTACTCTTCCCGGCCTTAAAAGGGGCCTTCCCTCTCCTCTCCCTCTCCTTGAACTGGTTGACTTGAGAAATTATTTGACAGTTTGATAGCATAATTAAGGCATGATTCACACGACTTTTGTATGAACTTTTGATTTCATAATTTTTTGCAACACATTGTTACTACTTTGCAGGCTCAAAAAAATTGAATAAAGGCCTCCACAAAAATAAATTAGGGTGCACAGTAGGATCAGATCTTAAAGTTTGAAAACCCTGGTATGCAATTATCTGTGACAAGGGATGTACACAGGATGCGCTCTAGCTGCAACCTCGAGCAAAGCACAACGGTGTTTATCAAAATGGAAGAAGAGTAAGAGGAACACATCCCAATAAAGTAATTTTGTCATGTTGTTGTGTCAAAAAATAAAATAAAAACTTTTGCAGGCCACTGGATATATCTTGAAGTTTAGGGTAACAGTTTTATATATATTTAAACATGTAGGTTTTGGTTCACTTACTCCAGAACATTGAGTTGATGGCATAAGCAACAACTAAATCAAGTTTCGCACTCTGTAGTGGATTGATCTAAAAGAGATAAAAATCATGCTTTACTGTGTAAGAAATAAAGTAGTTTCATGCATCCAAAATGTACGTGTAGTCATTACAAGGTTAACAATATGGAATCATTACTGTTCATTTTAAACTCAAACACAGCTTCTGGTACCCATTTGACTGGTGGAGGGAGTGAAAATTACAGTAACTGTCTAGGATTTTCACTAAATTTGCATCTCCGTAACTCTGCGCAAATAATTATTATTGGATTTTGATAGCTTTTATGTCTTATCAAAATATAAATCCAAGGATTATTTTCCTCAGATAAAGAGTTAAGATTCAGGTTGAACAGTTGTAAACATAAAGATAAGATGTTCTACATGACACGAGCATGGGACAAAGAAAAATTCTGAGTCCCCGATGGGAATCGAACCCATGGCCTCCCAGATACCGGTTGAGCGCTCAAACCAACTGAGCTACGAGAGACTCGTTGTGAGCTGGGCCATTTTACTAGGTTGATATGTGACACGCGTCCTGCATAATAAAGATGGTAAATTTTAAGCTTGGTAATAATAGTATCCTAGCAGTATGCAGGACGCGTGTCACATATCAACCTAGTAAAATGGCCCAGCTCACAACGAGTCTCTCGTAGCTCAGTTGGTTTGAGCGCCCAACCGGTATCTGGGAGGCCATGGGTTCGATTCCTGTCGGGGACTCAGAATTTTTCTTTGTCCCATGCTCGTGTCATGTAGAACATCTTATCTTTATTATTTATTACCGAGCTTAAAATTTACCATCTTTATTATTTACTACAAAACTTGATGAATTCGACATTGCTGATCCTAGCAGTATGCAGGACGCGTGTCACATATCAACCTAGTAAAATAGCCCAGCTCACAACGAGTCTCTCGTAGCTCACTTGGTTTGAGTGCCCAACCGGTATCTGGGAGGCCATGGGTTCGATTCCCGTCGGGGACTCAGAATTTTTCTTTGTCCCATGCTCGTGTCATGTAGAACATCTTATCTTTATTATTTATTACCGAGCTTAAAATTTACCATCTTTATTATTTACTACAAAAAAAGTTGTTAACATAATTTTAAATTTATACATAAAGCCCGTCTAATCAAAATTAACATGTACTAGGTCAATTTATAAGCAACATGCATGAGAATTTTTTGACAATTTACTACTTAGTTTATTTTATCAATACCAATGTGCCAACGTAAGCCATTCTGACAAATTCAAGTTGCTGTTTCCATGCAGTAAATTCAAAAGCTTTTTAGGTTAAACCGACTAATTATGGCATACACGTGACTTAAAAGAGAACATAATTTTGCAGCGGGACGTTCCATTTTTTATCCGCACCCCCCCTAAGGATGACAGGAATCCGAACCCTCAATTTTTTGTCGGTGCCCTTTGAAAAATGAAATCCGAAGGGTTGATTGTTTGTCGGCACCTTTGAAAAAAATTTCCGAACGGTCCAAATTTTGTCGGCTTCTTTGAAGAAAAAATCCGAACCCCCCTTAGCAAAAACCCGCCATCCTTAGGGGGGGTGCGGATAAAAAATGGAATGTCCCACTGCTCAACAAATTATCGGCATGCGAGTTAGCTGGAACCAAATCGATATAATCTCCAAACCTTTTCCTTCAAATCGTCCACTGGTGTCTCCAGAAGTGGTTTAAATACATCTTCAACTTTTCCCAACGCTTCATGAAACGTCTCTAGCGACTCAGTGACTTCTTCAGGCAAATCGGGTTCTTCTTCCACTTGGCCCGCCATCTTGAATGCTGCGCTCGTGGGAAGCCTGGGTCAGAGTGCATGATAACGAGGCTTCTTATAGCTGTTGGGCTATTTTTAGTGTCGCGTGGGCGCGAATGTTGCGGAAAAATTGAGTTGTCAAAAAATGCCACGTGGATCAAGACTGGGTATACAAATGTTATGTTCTTAATTACAACGATTTATGAAAAAGAATATAAAATGAACTACGCTTTAACAGTTAAACTCAACACAACAAGAGTAAACCAGGTCGAAGACGAGAACACAGCACCGGCATGGGAATTACACTTTCTCAGTTTTTCCACCGATTAGGTGATCTTTATCGCTCTTTCTCAAATCACGACGCTCGCATCCTCATGGTCGGGTTAGATGCAGCTGGAAAGACCACGATTTTATACAAACTCAAGTTGAACGAAACCGTCTCCACGATTCCAACCATAGGATTCAACGTTGAAACTGTTTCCCCTTGCAAAGGTGTGACTTTTACAGTTTGGGACGTCGGTGGCCAAGAGAAAATCCGTCCATTATGGCGCCACTATTTCCAGAACACCCAAGGTCTAATCTTTGTCGTGGACAGCTCTGATCTGGAAAGAATCTCAGAAGCGAGACAGGAACTCTTCAGTGTTATGGAAAGCCCCGAGATGGAAAAAGTGCCTGTTGTAGTCATTGGCAACAAGCAGGATCTTCCTCGTGCCCTCAAGTCACACGAGCTTGCTCAACAGTTGTCTCTCTTGCAGCACAAGGCGAACCCGTGGCATGTACAAGAGGCGTGTGCAAAGAACGGCGACGGAATCTACGAAGCTATGCACAAGCTGAGCGATATGGTTAAAGAGTTTGAGAAGAGTTCAAGAAAATACTGATCAGGGAGCTTGATAAGAACCGCGGGACGGTAAATGAAAAACTTTCATAAACAGTATCTACATTTTTGTTAATTTTTTTACGTCACGAAAACATTTGCACAGCAAGTTTAAGAACTTAATCATGCAGTTATCTATCTAAGATCATTTTTTGATATAGTATAAAGTAGAACATTTTCTCAATCACAGCTTCTTTTTAATGTTATGTATTCCCAATGTCAAACATGAGTCATTTTGACTGCAATTGAAGTGTATAAAAAACAGCAATATTATTCATTTATGGACCTGGAACATTTTATAAGCAGAACAAGTATTCAGCTTAATTTTTTGCGTTATATTAACGTTTCTCCGTGTGAGAATATTCATCAGTTTAGTTTAGTTTCACTGGAGGCTAAGAAGTTCGGCTTACGCAGCCGATAGTTGACTGCTTCTGTATTGCATTCGAAGCCTAATTTAAGATTAAATTTTTATATGTTGTCCATGGTTTTATAAGCCGAGTGTGAGAGTGTAATTTACATTTTTTTGTTAATAAAATAAAACAATTAATTGAATTTGAAGTGAACCTGTATTGTTAGCTTATGCAGGCGCTTGTTGGCAGACCACGCGACCCACTGGAACACGACTAGGGGTAACAAATTTATAACAACTAGTAGATCGACTTCAAACAAGAACCTCTCGATTTGGAGTCTGACGCATTCTTCTTATTTAACTTCCTTTTAGTCTCTGTTCTCGTCCCACGTGCCTAAACTTAGTTCATTTCGTATACGAGCATATATCGTCACCTCTACATCAATTGTTCAATACAATACAATTCATTTGGCATTTTCTCACCCAAAACAATTACAAGTGTAATTTTTTAGGACTTTATTAGTCTCAGTGTCGTCACGCAACGCTCTTGACCACAAAAGAGCGTTGCGTGACGACATCTTGAATGCCGCGCTCTTGGGAAACCTGGGTCAGAGTGCATGATTACGAGGCTCATAGCTATTGGGCTATTTTTAGCATCGCGGGGCGCGAATGTTGCGGAAAAATTGAGTTGTCAAAAAATGCCACGTGGATCAAGACTGGGTATACAAAAGTTACTTTCTTAATTACAATGATCTATGAAAAACAGTATGAAAAGAGCTGCGCTTTAGCAGTTAAACTCAATACAAGAAGAGAAAACCAGGTCGAAGACGAGAACACAGCACAGCTATGGGAATCTCACTTTCTCAGTTTTTTCCAACGAAAGAGTGATATTTTTGGCTATTTTTCTATTTTCGACGCTCGTATCCTCATGCTCGGGTTAGATGCAGCTGGAAAGACCATGATTTTATACAGACTGAAGCTGAACAAATACGTCACCACAATCCCAGCCAAAGGTATCAACGTAGAAACTGTTTCTCCGTGCAAAGGCGTCACTTTTACAGTTTGGAACGTCGGTGGCCAAAGGAAAATCCGTCCATTATGGCGCCACTATTTCCAGAACACCCAAGGCTTGATATTTGTCGTGGACAGTTCTGATCTGGAAAGGATCTCAGAAGCGAGACAGGAACTCTTCAGTGTAATGGAAAGCCCCGAGATGGAAAAAGTGCCTGTAATAGTCATTGGCAACAAGCAGGATCTTCCTCGTGCCCTCAAGTCACACGAGCTTGCTCAACAGTTGTGTCTCTTGCAGCACAAGGCGAACCCGTGGCATGTACAAGAGGCCTGTGCAAAGAACGGCGAAGGCATCTACGAAGCTATGCACAAGCTGAGCGATATGGTTAAAGAGTTTGAAAAGAGTTCAAGTAAATACTGATCATTAAGTTGACAAATTCTGCGTGATGGTAAATGAAATACTTTCATAAACAGTGTCTAAATTCTGATTTTTTTTGTAAGTGACGAAAACATTTGCACAGCAAGTTTAAGAACTTTGCCATGCAGTTATTTATCTAAGATCATTTTGGAAATAGTAGGTAGAACATTCTCTAAAGCACAGCCACTTTAAAATATAATGTATTCAAAATTAGTAATGTTGACTGCAGTTGAAGTGTATGAAACAGCAATATTATTTATTTATGTACCTGGTACATTTAATCAGTAGAAAAAGTACTCAACTTGAATTTCTGCGTACACAGCCGGTACACTCGGTACACTCGGTACACTCGGTACACTCGGTACACTCGGTACACTCGGTACACTCGGTACACTCGGTACACTCGGTACACTCGGTACAGCCGGTACGGCCGGTACACTCGGTACGCTCGGTACACCCGGTACGGCCGGTACTTTCGATACGGCCGGTACAGTAGGTACAGTCGGTACGGCCGGTACAGTCGGTACAGTCGGTACAGTCGGTACAGTCGGTACTAGGCTTTTATAGATTGTGCTCCTAAAAGTGGCATATTATGCTACTAGCAGTGCTCAAAATTTTGCCAAATTATGCAAAAATTATGCCAGAATTCCCAAATTATGCTTCTGATTTCCGAAATTATGCTCACAAAATGACGTAGATTCTATACATAGAGATGCGCAATAACGACACCAAATTATGATGTTTTTTAAATAAACTGTTGTTGTACATTTATTTGTGTTTATGGCAGTTTATCACGGCCGTCAGCTGTCCAAATTAGCTGCTCGCATCTCTAAACCGTTTGTAAAATGCCTCCAACGACTTAACAATCACAATTGTATAGCTAAAACACGCATTGCAAGAACAAACTACCTAAATTTCATTTATTTCTGTAGAAAGTACACCATATTTACTACATTTTATGAATTTATGCACCAAAAAGTGCTAAAAATTGCTAATTATGCCGTGGCAGTGCTCGTTTCACAAATTATGCTTTTTAGCTCCAATTATGCCAAAAATTATGCTAGCACAATCTATAAAAGCCTAGTCGGTACAGTCGGTACAGTCGGTACGGCCGGTACGGCCGGTACAGTCGGTACGGCCGGCACAGTCGGTACGGTACAGTCAGTACAGTCGGTACAGTCGGAACGGCCGGCTATGGCCGGTATGGCCATAGTACGGTCATAGCCGTGCTTACTCATCCTTACCCATGTTTGCCCTTGCTATTATGAATCCTTATGATAAGCCATAAAGGTTCTTTAGATGGGATGTAAATTAGAGGAACTACTAACGAAGAAAGAAATCACAACAGACATATAAAGTCTTTATTTTAATAACTAATTTTCTATTGTTCTCGTGAATCAGCCAATCAGAGAGCCGCTTTGAACCCGTGCGGGACTGCTCTTAAGAAAAAATGAATTGGTTGATTATTTTTTCTTTCCATCTCAGAGAACTTTTCATTACAACTCAGGATACTGGAGTGATAAAAATGACTACAACCTCGCTGGAGGGGAAACTGGGTTTGACACACAAGAGACCAAGTTGCCGACCTACTGGAACACATCCTTCTCCAAGATTTGTCTTGGTATGAAGATCGGCCAACAGATCAACTTCATTGTCATCAACAAGCAGGCCAACTCTCTGTACTCACTGATCGCTGATGGGCAATACCGCGCCACCTCACTGGGTCGCAACACGTGGAAAACGCTGATTGGTTCCCAGGCCTCATTGCAGTACAACTGTAACAAGGAAGGTTTCAATGCAGCTAGCGGTGACACCACCTTGGGTAAAGCGCGAATCGGTTTCCTTGGTAACAATGAGAAAGACTGCTATCGATGTGATTCCAGAATCGGGTTTGGTACAGGAGGGCGACATGATGACTCCAACACGTGTGGAAACGAGGCTATGATGTCACCAGATAATGGAGACAAACACATCAAAGCCGTGGGATATATCTTGGTGGAATGAAAGAGGAAGCAATGAACTTTAAACAAACTGCCTGGGAACCATGTCGAATGTGACTTTTAAATAGGTAGATATAATTAGGGCACAAAATAATATAACACTAGTAAATTTTTATCACATGTGACTGAAACAACAAACCACAAGCTGAAAGGCTTTAAGCTCAGCTAGATTACGCGCATTTTAAGAGTAACGCTTGTTTTATTTTTCCCGCAATCCTGCCATACGGCCCGCGCCATCAAAAACATAAGACATAAAGACATAATTCATTTATAGACGAAGAGCTTAGGAGCCGTAGCTCGTTAAAACGCTCTCTTAAAATGAAAAAGGTTCAAAAATTACAAATAGAAGACGGTTAAAAAGGTAAAAAGAGCGTATATGTACAAAATTGTGATTATGGCATCAAAATTTAAATTAGCCAATCAGAGGCCGGGTGCGGGGAAAAGATGAGTTTTCCTACGACAATTAGGTTTTGCGCTCTCTGATTGGTTGTGTTGAACGAGGAAAAAACAGAGAAATTACATGAAGTGAGGCGCGAAAAATGTTCAACATGGCTCGAAGTCGAAGCGCTGGTTTCTTTTGTCGTTCCTTTTTTTTTTATTTTACTGAGTTCACAGGCTTTCTCAACGAACTGCAGCCAGTGATTTTGATTTAGTGTGCGATGCTGTTCGTGTCTGACTTGCTGGAATGACGATCGCTGGGTGAGATTCATGTTGCATTTGAAGACTCCGACGCTATGGTCGATTGGACTCGACATCGAGGAAGCTCGTTAAACTGCCTCCCAGACCAAAATACATTTTAACGAAGAAGCGAACATCATTCCCTTTTTCCTTCACCTCATTTAAAAGGTTGATCACTATTATGTACGCCGCTCTAACCAGCGTTGGGTAGAGTACTACTGGTATGTTCCTGTGGAGATTGTTCAATTCGTAGCTGCAGTTCATAACCCTATAAGCTTAACTGAAGTCATGAATAGTAAAAGGACGCGCTTGAAGTCTGGATTTTCGAGGTTTAGGGCCTTCGCTAGATTTGGGTGCCTTTCAAATCGTTGTTATGTAGCATTTCGGGTAGACTGGTCTTGTCAGGTAGAAACTGTAGTGTAGAAATGAAGTTTGTTTTGTTTGATTTGTAAAGATGATATCTTGAGTGTATTTAATTATTTCGGAGTTAGAAAATCTGTTTTGTTTTTGTGACTGCATATAAACTTATATGTATTATTGAAATCCTAACTTTAGGAAATGATAAATCTTTTAGAGTAAAATTTACTAAATTAAACTTTTTAAATCAACTTTTCAATTGTTTAATTTCAACTAGAGTCAGGCTTCTCCAGTTAAGGATTATAATAATTTTCCTGTGAACTGCTATGTTTTGTCTCATTTCATTTGGCAAGAGCTTTTAATTTCGTTTAGGACTATAAAGATTCATTCTCATTAAATACTAGGAACAAAGGTTGACTATAATCATTTAAATTTTGTCTATCAGGGTTTGTTTTTTTTTTCTGTTTTTAGGATTAGATTTCTAGGCGTGTTATAAAGACTTTAATACAAAACAACATACTTTTCATCTTAAATGGATAACACCTTGTTTAAATCAAATTTTAATAGCCTTTAATAGCCTTGCCATTATCCTTGTAAAGGATATAATCCTGTTGCAAAAAAGCTTAATGATTTCAAAATTTGTAGTTCTGTAAGTTGATAGTGGCTACTAAAAGAGTTAGAAACCCTTTGGAAGATCTGTTAGCAATGATTGATAGAACACTGCTGATCACTAAATTTTATCTTAGTTGGAAAAGCAAAAAGCTGTGCTTGCTAGTGCACAGGCCCTGATCCCTTGATAATATATACGTACGCCTTAACTTTTATTTTGTAAACGGTATTAATATTTTGTATCAATGTGTTCTGATACAAAACAGCCACTGTTTAAGGTCTATATTTTATTCTCTTACCTTGGGAGAATCTGATTAGGGCCAGCTTTCTCAGCCAACGTTTTCCCCAGTGACCTCTCAAAACTGGATTCAACTGGTTTTGACTGATATTGACATAGGCTTCCTAATCGCAGTAGGTGATGTTATAATTATAGCACATATTAAAAGTTGTAGATCTTTTAGTAGAAATAACAAAAAAAAGTGCCGCCAAAATTGAGCTGCCGGGCAGCCGGGGACGCGCTTACCAACAGACTTTTTTTGCTGTGCGTTTTTAAACATTTGGGATACAATTCATCAAATGAAACTCAATATCAGTGAGACTACAGTAGAACCCCGGTAACTCGAACTCTGAAGGGAAACGAAAAACAGTTCGAGTTAGCGGCGTTTCGAGTTATCGAGGTCGATTGAATATTTAATTTGCCAAGTTAATAATTGATAGTTTACTGATTTTTCAGCATTTTAGTATACAGTACAGTGCAAATTAAACCTACATCTCCAGAAACTTTAACACGATCATAAATTCTTTTGATAAGAGTGAAAAAAGGCTGATAAATACGTGATCTGTTCGTTGCTCAAATCAATAGGCAACCGTGGCGAGTTATCCGAGTTCGAGTTACCGGGGTTCTACTGTAGTTCCAAGATGCAGGAAAAGGTTTGTGTTGGGCTTTATTTTTATTAAATTCGGAAAAATACACGGTTTTCGAGCCCCATCGAGTGGAGAAAA
Source organism: Oculina patagonica (assembly GCF_052425735.1). Classification (NCBI taxonomy): domain Eukaryota; kingdom Metazoa; phylum Cnidaria; class Anthozoa; order Scleractinia; family Oculinidae; genus Oculina; species Oculina patagonica. Next base: position 22,210,264 of record NC_135770.1, on the reverse strand, counting down.
ACAGTGGCAATCGACATATACTTCATTTAGTCGACAGTGAAGTATCACTTCATGTTTGGAGCGATGACGTAGGAAAACCCAGTTTTGCCCACCGTTCATATTGCGGGCTCAACCTCCGTATGGCAGGAACCGGAAAAAGCATAATTTTGCTTTTTTTTTTTTTTCCTTTTCAATTATCCTGAATAGTGATTTCGTAGGGACGGGATTTACAGGACCTACCGAATATGAAGCAATGATTCAAAAGAAACCACCAAAAAAATAAATATTGATGATGATGACAACAATAAGAGTTATAATAATGATAATGATAATGAAGTTCACATTTTCGTACAAAGATTAACCCAAAATTTTATTATCAATTCGGTATTAATTTAATATTGTCATTTCCTCTTTGCTTATAACGTTACTGTTACAAGGCTGGTACAACGGAAGTAGGGCAAGATTTCAACTAGCAGAGCTAGTTTTCTTCAGGGCCAGTACTATAATCTACCAGCCTTGCAATCAATCTGGTTTTATCAACACTTAGAGTGACGTCTGGTAGGAGCATTTCTTAAACAAAAGATCCGACAGCAGACAAACCAAGCAGTTTATGGCTTGGTTGTGTGGTCCCCTGCATCCAAACTTTTTTTATTATTATTGTTGCAGTATGAATTTGTGCTCATGCAAATAAAGCTACTGCAGTCGTTGTTGTTGTAACCGTCTGCTATTGCCGTTTGCACGTGAATTTGAGTAGTTTTTAGCGTGTCGTGAATGTGCGATTCAACCCTTGGACGTACAAGCAAACTCAACCCCCCACTGTTGTACAGGGAGGGGGGAGAGGTGGATGGAACCCCTCCCCAGGGTTTTCGTTTTATTAAGGTACAGCGAAAATATTTTGCACTGTGTAGAAAGCCATGAGCCTACTCTACAAGATGACAAAATTTTTGTTGGCTGTGACGTCATATGACGGCACATGGCGTCATTAAATCCGCCATCTTGGATTTCACCATTTTCTTAGAAAGTCAGAAAATAATTAACGAAAATTGATGCAGAATCATGCCAGAATGCTTATGGAATGTAAAAATGGGCATATCGTACAATTCTGATTCATAAAACTGGAAAAATAAAGAAAAATATTAGAAATTACGATTTTTGGCCAGACTTTTATTAACTGTTTAGAAATCAGTGTGAAATCGCTCGCATGCAAGCTCCAAAGATCAACTATTTTTAAGGCCCAGACACTCTAGGCGACAATTCGCTGCAGCATATCGCGGGGACAATTCACTGCAACATCAGTCGCCTCGTGTGACATGATGCATTTTTGTGAAAGTCTTTGTCGCTGCGTGCGATCACAAATTCAAACTGGTTTGAATTCGTGCAACTGATCCCTGCGACAAATTAGCGTTTTTGTGTTTTTGTGCATGTTCTTACCCAAAACAATTACAAGTGTTAATTTTTTAGGACTTCAACAATCGTTTTTGGTCGTCACGCAACACTCCTCCCCACAAAGGAGCGTTGCGTGACGACGCTAGAAACGATTACGAATGAGACAAGGACTTCATCAGTACAAAAGGCAATTTCGTAGCTTTTCAAAGCGATCCCTTGGCATAAATAATAAAGGCTTTCCCCACTGATTTGTTTTGAAACAGAGGCTACATTTAACAGTTTGAAAAGACAGTAAGAAGTCTAAGATACGTCCCAGTTACAGTCGATACAGCCGCCTGTTAATTTACTCAACAGTCACCCAAAGCACACGATCCACGATACGGGCAATTCCTAAATGTTCAAAATTAGTTAGGCAAAGACATTTGTATGGAACGTAACTATCAAATCAAATCATGAACACACGCCGAGCTTAAGCGCCTGTTGTTCAGTACTCTGACTTATCTGGACTTATTGCCATATACCCAACCTCGTTCCCAGACAACGAGAAGGAGAGGACCCTGGGAACGACCCACGGCTTTTAGTGGAAGAACCGGCAAGCTTTATTTAAAATGCAAGACAACGAGGCTAGAAAGCTTTAGCCTTTGGCCTATATATATATTTAGCGCCGCATCTTTTCAGCTACGTCGAACAACATTGAGTCACGACAGAAACTACTGCTTTAAAAAATGGTGATCTGAGGAAATGAATGTAACGAGTGATGTGCTTTGATAGTGCAGAGGGGAAGGTACAGAATATGGAGGAGCGAGAAATTGGCGTAAAAAGTAGGGAGTAGGGAGATTTATCCCCCTGTCCCTCCCCCCTCAGTGATGTACAGTACAGTACATACAATACAGCAAGAAGTGGCGGCCAGATCGAAGAAAAGAGAGAGAACAGTTTAAACTGATGGGAAAATCATCTTCTCAGTTTTTCAGTTGAATATACTGTAATCAACTTTTCTCAAAAGATGACGTCACAACTGGAAACAAGCAGGACCTCCCTTGCAGTCTAACAACAAAAGAATTCGATCAGCAATTGTCTCTTTTGAAGCAAGAGGCCAAGAGTAAAAAAAGAACAGGGAGGGTATATGTAAAGTAAAGCTGTACACATGCTGAGTGATTTAAGAAGAGGTCAAGAAAGAAATGCGCGTCACCGTTCACTGCCAGTATTGTCCTTGTCACGCAACTGTAACTAGTAGTGCTTTAAGTGCTCCTAAACTGATGGATGAAAATCTCACCCCACTTTAAATTACTGACACAGTGTCAATTTTTGGATTATTAATTAGCGTAACCGAATTTCTGTGGTAACTAGGAATTCAATAGTTCTCACAAAAACTGTTCTTCGTTTGTAAGACCTATCCTGTTAGCAAGACTGTCATTGAGTCAACTTGAAATTTCTCAAGGTCTGTCAGTTCTGCACAGACCATTCGCTGGCAATAGACTGTAACAACCCACTGAATCTGAGAAATCGGCATTTAATGCGCTGGCATTCGAACATGGACCATACAACCCCGTTCCTAGGGTTTTCCCTTGGTAATTTGGAAGGATTAGGGTTTACCTTCCTTGTTCGTTGTCTGGCACAACATGATTCAAATGTAGATTTCAAATCTCACACGCGCAAGTCTGTTGACTGTTTTGCGTGTTGTTTATCCCAATTTATGTCATGCCATAAAAAATACAGCCAATCAGAATACAGGAAAGCCGTTGTATATTTAACAATTATTCCACGAGCGCGCGTTGGATATGAAATGCGTAGCGCCGAGTTGGCTATAACGATCTCATATCCAACAAGTGCGAGTTGAATAACTGTTTTATTAAAAACGCCCAAAGAATTGCAATATTTACACCCCCCCCCCCCCTCCCTAGCTGTTTTTATTGACATGTTTTGGCTACCATATCTGTGGTCAATGGTGTATGATCTCATACATATACCATTGCCTGTTAACCAATCAAAAGGAAGGAATTGCAATATACCATTGCTAAAGTTTTTTTTTTATAATCGACGAAATTCAACCCAACCTTCCCATTGTGCGCTGCGATCTTTTTTTTTAACGAAATTTAGTAAGCGTATTTTCTACATATGGCATGATATCAAATAGTTACACAACACATTCTCGTGGTATACTTAACAATTATTCCAGGAGCGCGCGCGCGTTGGACACGGGATGGAAAAAAAGCCAACGAGGCGCGTAGCTGCCTTTAAATGAGAAAATTATCCAAAAATACATGCTAATTTCCTTTTGATAATAATATTGCTAAGCATCTTCATGCAATTTTACTGCAACATGGAGAACAATAAAAATGTTCGGGTTGTATAGCTAGGCATGTTACAAATTTTGTAAAAAACGAATTAAAAAGTTGACACTGGCTAAAAATATTGTTTTTGGACGTTTCGGCCACTACTGTTGCCTCAGCAAGATAAAAATGCAAATGTTCAACGGCGTCCTGTTTAACAGCCCTGTTTAACTGGCCGAAACGTCCAAAAACAATATTTCTAGCCAGTGTCAACTTTTTAATTCGTTTTTTACAAAATTTTTATTGAGAACAATGGTATCACACATGTGTGGATAAAAATAATATCCACACATGTGTGATATCATTTTTGACCAATCAGCTCGCAGAGTTTGCCGTGTTTCAATGCTCAATAAGCCATAGTTAATAGATATAAAGTCGAAACATCTTCGGATCTTCCTCGGCAATCTTCGGAATTTTCGGAAAATGTTCGAAATCATTTGTACAACCTTTAGACAACATTTTCAGAATTTTCGGACAATTTTCGGGAAATCGTCAAAAACATCGTAATTAGTAGGTTTATATAATAAACAGAATAATACATGGTTGCTTGGAAATATGAAATTTATCTTCTCGTGTTCAAAACCGATATCTCACTCATGAGCTATCGATAAGGACACTCAAAAGATAAATTCCATATCTCCGCGCAACCATTACATGTATTATCCTCTATGTAATACGTGTGCTTTGTTAAACAGAAATCCGGCAAGGATTTTTTTGTAACTTTAGGACACGAGTTAGCCGATCGATACTCGGTCGACAGTTGTCGATTTGTCGGCTATTTCGCGGTCGATACGTCAGTCGGCGCTTGGCCGATATTTGACTTTGCGATTTCGCTGCATATATGCATTGGCTTATACGGTATATTTCTCTACACAAAAGTCTAGAACTTCTGCTGTTGACATGCGAATGACAGTTAATTTCTACATAAAAGTCACCTCAAAATACGTTTTCAGTTATAAAACATTCTCCCCGACGGGAGTCGTCAGCCAGTTTGCTGCAGTCACGGTTTTATCTGTACCTCGAACGTACCAGAAATTACAAAACTACTGTGGCCAAGAGGGGACATTCTATCCTATTTTGTCATAACAAATAGATCCTAACTTAAAATACACTCTTTTTATATAAGAACATTTAATTAATTTTTTTTAAAAAAAAAAAGCTAGGTATTGCAGAAAATTCATTCCTAACCGATATGTCAATGTTCACCTTACCAATCAGTGATGACAGTGTTTGGTTGCAGGTCAGGATTTGAATAAAGATTAACTCATTTAGCACATATACTTATCACTCACACTGAAATAGGAAAAAATAAAACTCGTTCTCGACCGAATTTAAGTTCTGGGCACGTTCTTAAATTAAGGATCTTCTTAAATTTTGGCCTTTTTCGGCCTCGATGTTCTTATTTACTTAGATTCTTATATAAAAAAAGAGTGTACTCTTTAGGAATATTATTTGAAACAAGATCAAAAAAATTACGCATGGTCCTGATCAATTATTTATAGTGTTAAAACGCCAAAATATTCGAAGGGCATTTGTTTATTACTGTATATATTGAACGTTCTCTTTGCCTTGAAACAATACAAAAATAATATATACATAGGATGGAAGACTTTACAACAATTCGTAAATAATACATAGACAGGAACTTTCAGACATCACGTATCTCATTAAAAATTTATATAGAAAAGAAATTAAGTTGCCAATGTGAACACACAAATTCTCCTTGATTTGTCCCTTTCCTTTAGCATGGAGCTAGTTGAGAGAATTTAATCATTCCTTATTTCTAGCGTCCTCAAAGTTTGAAAGCTTATTATCATTTTCAAAATAAAGATGTTGAAAGGATACTTACCCAAACGAATATTTTGCAAGAACAAAACGTTCTTACTAAGTATAATAATGGCTAGAAGCAGAATTTTTTTTTAGTTCTTGTTTACTCCTACCAAAAGGTAACACTAGCTTTCGAATTTAGCTGTCGACAACAAAAATGCAACATTTGATTTCTTGGTCATAAAGTTCGATCAACAGTACGAAGCAGAAGTTTCTTTCTTGTTTAACTCCTGCCAATTTTCAGTTGCCAACAACACAATGCAAAACGAACGCGCAATTACTAATGTTCCACTCGTAGACTAATAGCTGTGTGCGCTGTCATCAAATAAACTTTTCTCATTGGCTAAAACTGACATTAAAATACTTAATTGGCCCAAAAAAAATATTTACTTCAAAGTTCTCAAACTGTTTGCTCAGTTTGCTCACGTTTGGAGCCAACTTGTTAACACGTTTGTCAGACTCACGCGAGAATAGTTTTCTTTTACCATGTTTTCTGTTTTCATTTGGCCCATTTTATTCCTTGCTTTTAATCTGATCACCGAGGAAACCCAAGGTTAGTTATATTCCTTTTGTTGTTTATGCGAGGCCATCCCTGTTTTTTGTGGTTGTTTTATAACTTTTTCAGTTAATATCAAAATATTAAAACTAAAGCTGTCCGACGTTTGGTTGGTGCAGGTTTGTTTAACTGAGATAGTCCATATCGCATAGACCACATTTGAAATAGTACACCACGCATTGTTCGCTCGCGATATCTTCCCTGAGTTTTAGAAGATCTCCTATTTTCCGGCTTGTAAAAACTGGTTGTAGGCGCACGCCGATTTTGCTGCCCAGTGATTGGAGATGAGTTGTTTTCTTGTGTTGTCAGCCGATCTCTGGTCTTTGAACGGGATGGGGATCCTGATGGGTTCTTCTTTTGAGTTTTCGTTAGACACACTGGACACAGTTCGAACCCGAACACACTTCTCAGAATTCGTCAATTGGAAAACACATGTTGAACACGCACGGGATTTCAAATGCCGCAGCAAATTCGATTGTCTCGTCAACGAAATGCTAATTATTCAAGACCTAAAGCCAACTGAACTTTAAACGTGCAAACTGACTCCATCCGCGCGAAACTATTTACATAACCATGCAGCAAATGTCTATTATTTTCCACAAAATAATTTATATTCACACCACGATACAACGTTTTACCTTGATAATGATGTTTGTTACATCGAAATGTCGGACAACTTTAGTTTTAATATTTCTACTGAAGTTTTTCAGTAAACCGTTGATTATACGAATATCAAAATACGCTACACTTAAAGTAGTCCGTTAAAAAGCAAGTTTAGTTCCTTTGTAACACTCTTTGTTTGCTTTTTTTAAAATATATTTATATTACATTTCAATAACACAAAGGCTGGCTATTTGGTACTGGATCTGAATAGGACTGAAATAAGTCGTGGAATAAATAAGTCACAAAGTGACTACGTACATAACTATCTGACTCATTTGCTATTTCATTAAACTAAAGTTTTATCACAAAATGTGTTCAAAGAAACCTTCAAGGAACATCCGTTGAAGTTGAATTTAAAAACTGTCAAACTTTGGGTATTTCAATTTATAATAAAAAGCAAACAAAAAACTTTGCCACTTTATTACTTTACTATGAAGAGCTGAAATGATCACCTTTTAAAATCTGTTTCCATTGCAAAATGTTTAAACAATTTTAAGCCATCTTGTTGGTTTGCGTGTCGAAAGGCTATCTCATGATTTGCATTCTAAAAAGGTTTTTTTTCATTTTGGAGAAGATTTTCTGGTTAATAACGTTTTCTGTTTTATTTTTTCTTTCTCCCTTTGACACTAATAAAATTTGCACCTTTTGTAGCTTTCGTTAGAAAAGGACAAAAACGAAAAAGTTAAGGGTCGAATTGCACTAGCGGACAAGTTTTAAATGTCATAACATTTTTGACAAAATTGTCGCGACACGTCAGAGACATTTTAGAGAAAACAACAGGTGTAATTATTAGTACAATGCTCTGCACGTGCTCCTGGCATCCCTGTACATTTCTCAGCACGGCCGTCTTGGGCAAACATCAAAATAATATGCAGAACAACGCGGTAAAAATTTCTAAAACAATTCGCATTTAAAGTACGCATGTTCTCGTGCAGTTGAATAATGAGTCGTCTCAAGACAACTTTTTCTTTTCTCATTCCTACATTTGGCCGAAACACTTCACTTATAAATATGCTTTGCCTCTCGCGAAAAGATTTCGCGGCTGGATTATAATAGTGAGAGCCACATCACGGTGCATACTATCCCAACAATTTTTGATTGCGTGTTGTTTTTCGCTGTAACTTGGGCCAAACACAATAGCCAATCAACAACGTCTTGTTTTCTGGCATGACGAGGGGCATGGGAATGTGAATTGTCATGAATTGTCCTGCCTTGAGCCAGGACAACGGCCCCTTTGATGATTTGTTCTTTTTGACAAAATTTTCCCTTGTCCAATACGTTATTGATGAAATCTACCAAATGTTACAAAATTTGTCCGCTAGTGCGTTTCGGCCCTTAGGTAAAAGGTTTGAACTCCGATTAATATAAGTTTTCGAGCTAACGTTAATGGGCATAATAATTATTGTTAGCAGGTGACACACAAGATATTGTTACAATGCTTTCTGTTTTAATCTGTTGCGTTTTTATTGTATTTTCTTCTTTTAAGAAGAAAATACAAGCAAGCAGCATAACATTTAATAACTTATCTAAAAAAACACTACTCAGAATATATATATATATCTCTTACAGTGTACCTAAAATTTTGAAACAAATATTTGTCTACAGTTAAAAAGAAAAGGGAAAACTATTGGGTTTAAGTTTATATCTTTTTTAGTCGCGATACGATATTGAAATTGTGTTGCTCTGTTAGAAGTTGATACATGAAGTGACTGCTTTAAGGGTGTCCCGAAATATCTTAAATTATGTGCACAAATACTTTAGTTTTGTTTTTTCGCTCCTCGCAGCGCTTCCGTCACTTTAAAAAAGAGATACGAATAGATACTTTGAACGGGAAAAAATGTTTATCGTTCACAATGCCCGAATGGACGTTTGCGTGCGTTTTCCCTTGCATTTTTATGGTGAATTACGACACAATTGCAAGACCATTCTCATCAACAATTAATGTGGTATAATGGTGAAGCTTCTAGGCTGGCGTGATGAGAGCGTATTTACAATTACTCAGAGCTGTTCAACCGGTCACTCATAATCATAATTATAGCCCACGATGAGCGTATTCCTAATAAAATGTTACATTTGTAGCAAGCGGACATTTGCTGTTCTTCACAAATTTCCCCCACTGATATACAGTTAAATCCCGATAACTCGAACCTACAAGGATAATCAGAAAAGGTTTGAGTTATCGCGGGAAACATTAGCAGAAAATGACCCGGAGGGTGTAGAAAAAGGTTCGAGTTAGAGGGAGGTTCGATTTTTTGAGGGTCCGAGTTATTGAGATTCACTGTATTTACAAAAAACGAGTTCCACTATTTGAGCGTGTCGAAAGATGCATGGAAGATTCCAAGGCACCGTTCAATGTTTATCTGTGAGCTTCTCCATCTCCAAAGGACGAATATCACATCCATTTTTCAGTTTGTCCGCCGTATTCAGAATAGCTGGCGGGCAATAAATAGAACAAGTCGGTGGTAGAATGTAATTATGGAGAGAGGTCTTTAATGGATTTTTTAATCGGGTCTTTGGATAAAAATGCCAGCTAAAATGTGTCCTTGATTCCCGAGGACACCACTGTTTCAATAGTGTCTGCATTTTGTGTAAGCATTTCGTTAAGCAAGTGGCTTCGTCAAAGGAGTTCGGTGTCGAAAACTGTAAAGTGTCTTTGCGTGCCATGCAATGTTTAGAGTCTGTAGAATACCAGGACTTCTTCACTTAGACAATAAATCTGCTTTTTGCTGGTTGTAATCTACGAGCCTGAGTTACATGTGCCTGCACCTTTATAAATAATTTTTCATTATTTTTCAAACGATAAGCGACCAAAAAACTTGAAAACAATAGGCGCCAGTTTAATAAGATAAGCAACAGTAATATTAAAAAAAATAAAAATTGAACAAATAAAACAATAATATATATAAAAGTTGATGCATCCAAAAAAAAATGAAGTCTCATAGTGTAAATCTAACATGTACAGCCTCCGTTAATAAGACTGCGTATATTTATGTTGTCTTTTAATAGTATTATCATTTTATATTCAGGCACATGTGGGCGACACGTTAAATTTACTACTGAAAAAGATGGCTATGCTCTTCACGGTCACGTGATTAAAAACCTTTCCCTACAACTGGGTCAGACACGTGATCCTTGCAGAGGTCAATGTGTTATGGAGAGTCGCTGCGTGTCAATCAACATCGGTCCACCAATTAACGACAGAATAGTATGCGAACTGAGTGATTCGGATCACTCTTTACACCCTGCAGATCTTAAACCACGAGCAGGCTTTACCTACATCGACACTGAGGTGATTTTGTTTTTCAAAGCTACATTAAAAATTAATCTTCAAAGAGATCCTTAAGGCCCGACCAAAAACTGACAGTTTACTAACTAGATAAACTTTTACTGCACCGTACTTGACATCTTTAAAATGGTAAAACCATAATCTTTAAAGTTAAATTGTGTAGGTAGACTACGGTTAAAACTTCTAGGGGCATTCTAAAATATATAATACAAATTTATAAACGAACATTTAAAAAACATTATCCTCTAGAAGGTCTATTGAGACCTTTAAAGGGGAGGGGCCTATTGGAGTGGAGTGGAGTGGTTTATTCCTTTTTTTTCTCATTACAGAATCATTGTAGCAGCATCCCATGTTTGAACAATGGCACCTGTCAAGCTGGATTCACCAGTAAAGGTTTTCGTTGTATCTGTCGTCCTGGATTCAGTGGAACAAACTGCCATAAAGGTATTTTGAACTAATAATAAATCAAGGAATATCAATTTCCCTCCTCTCCATTTTATAGCCGAATTTATAGCGAGGTGGCAATGACTACTCTGTTCTAAAGAAGCTGACATATTTTTGTTCTAGTTCTTTCAGCTGCAAAGTCTTGCAAGGAACTGTATGACGAAAACAAGTAAGTCACTGAAACGTTGAGGTCATTGATATCAGAAAGTTAGTTAAAATTTCGTTAATGAATTTGTTACTTAAAAATGACGAACATGTTTTTTCCACATCTAGCGTTGAAAAAAGGTGTCAACAAATAGAAAAGAGCAAATCCGTGCTTCTTAGAGCTGTGGTAATTGAGCAGTGTTATGAAACATTGACATCAAACTCGAAAATTATTTGGGGCAAGTTAGGAAACAGTTGATTAGAAAGCCGTCAATAAAAACTAATCTCCGGAGTGATCAAAACGTTTGACCCTTATAATATCCTTTAAAACATGGACCATGGTCGATTTTATTGGTTACTTTTTTTAATTTTTTTTTTTTGTTTCTTTTTTTCCTACACTATCTCTTGGTAACATATGTTTTTATATTCAACAGGTCGAGGGTTAGTGAGCTGGTTATGCTCCAATTTGACACAAAACCAACTTCCGTTTTCTGTCACTTTGGAGATTTTGGATGTGGAGATGGGGGATGGACGCCGGTTTTGAAGATAGACGGCAACAAGGTATGACATTTAAGAGAACAGGTCAAATTTCTTCCTGATGCGCTTTTTTCATGTACCGTATTTTCTCGATTAAACGCCGTGTACCGAATAAACGCCGGGTCTCAAAGGTGCAGTTGAAAATAGGCCCCTCAAGTATTTAAGCTGTAGCTATATGAGCGAGATACATTTTTGTCGAAATTGATGAAGAAAAATCGTTGCTTCATGATAATCGGGCTCCAATAAACTACAGGAGTCAAATAAACGCCGGGTCCACCAGGCTAAGTTTGAATACGGTAATTGCAATTTATGGAGCAAAAGCAACATGAATCGAGCATAATTGGGCATGATTAAGGGTTTTAGGTATTTTAGCTTAATGGTCAGCCTTTCTAATGGCGCAGAATCCTGATTTCTGAAATAACATAACCAAAAAAACCCGGGGGGGGGGACTCCCATATGAAACGGACGGGGATGCTCGTCGTCTCGCTTAGGGGTGTAAATTTCGGACTTTTGGTCTCGCTTAGGGTGTTCCGGGAAAAAACTCCCAAAACGCCAATATTTTTAGCCATAATGGTCTCGTTTAGGGTTACACACGAAGAAATATACAAATATAAACTCCATTCTTAGGTTTTTGGTATCTTTTAGGGGTCAATAAAGGCTTGAGCCACACCCAGATTGGTCTCTTTTAGGAGTTCTTTTCAAAATTTCCGACGAGCATCCCCGTCCGTTTCATATGGGAGTCCCCCCCCCCCCCCCCGGGCAAAAAAACTAAAGTGATTTTTCCTTTTTTTTTTCAGAGAACCTTTCATTATATCTCGGAGTACTGGAGCGATAAAAATGAATACAATCTTCAAGGAGGGGAGACTGGGTTTGATACACAAGAGACCAAGTTACCGAGCTACTGGAACACATCCTTCTCCAAGATTTGTCTTGGTATGAAAATCGACCAACAGATCAACTTCATTGTCATCAACAAACAGGCCAACTCTCTGTACTCACTGATCGCTGATGGGCAATACCGCGCCACCTCACTGGGTCGTAACACGTGGAAGACGCTGATTGGTTCAGAGGCCTCCTTACAAACCTACTGTAACAAAGAAGGATTCAATGCTAATTATAACAGCTCATATTCCAAAGCAAGAATCGGTATTATTGCAAACAAACAAAACAATTGTGACAATTGCAACTCAAGGATCGGGTTTGGTGGAGGAGGAAACCCTGATGGTGACAACACGTGTGGAAACGCAGCAAAATATAACCCAGATAATGGAGAAAAACACATCAAAGCCATGGAATACATTCTGGTGCAATGAGAAGCAAAATAATCAGGATAATAAAGGGGTCAATAGACATTTACAGACTGCCTTGAAGCATTCCAGATGTAGATTTCAAATACGTAATTAAAACCGCAAGAATATCAAATTCAAACCCATAGATTAAAGGGACTATGCCACGGATAGTAACATATTTCTGAACAACTAAAATTCATATTTGAAACTCATTGCCCATTTGTATTAACAATTGCTATTTTAGAGCACTAAAACTGTTTAAAAGCGCGTTTGGGTGAGGATGGCTCGGATGGAAATGGATTCCAATTTAAAAACGTTAGCCAACGTTTTCAAGTTGTTTCCGCGTGCCTTCAAATCAATTGATTATTTATAGCCGACGTTTGGTTTCTATTTCCAAATAAAGGTTATATCTTTAAGGCTAAAAATCTGCGAAATCCCCGTGACACAGTCCCTTTAAGGTCAAGAGGAAAAAGGCAAGCATCGGATAAGGCAGAGATGTAACCTAACGGTGCACTTCTGAGTTTAAGCATTGGGGCGATTTATCAGCCATCAGTAAATTTAGCAGATCTTACATTTCAGCTATTAGTAAAAAACGCGAGGGCCTTTTTACAGTTAACTACAACAAAGAATGGAAATTGGGATTTAAGCGAAGTTAAAGGGGGTTTAATCTGGTTTTAAATTTGTTATCCAACTTTACACCATCTATTAAATGTTGTTAAACCAATCTACGCTACCATGTGTAAGTGTGATTTAAAGTTGATGTAACAACAAGCCGCTCAAAAAGGGGCTTAAAGACATAATGGGTCGGTCGGGCGTTGCTGATGTCTTTAGGGGTTCATCATATGACATATGCATCTATCACAACGGCTCAATCAATAAATCCTGGATATGTGATACAGATTCTATCTCCTACAGTCTTAAACAGAAAAATGTACAAACGCAACGCATCATTGTAGCTTGTCCGAAGACCGATCTCAGTGGAGAGGTCGTTACTTATGAATCGAACGTAGAGCTCTTTCGAAAATACAAATATTTAGAGCCCAGAGTCCGTCCATGTCGGTCAGCGGTACGGGACAGACTCTGGGAAACTGGAATCGATCAGATCAATTTCAGGTCGATTTCAGGTAGAACCTTGGTCTTCCGGTTTTTATTGCGCATGCTCTCAGGTCTAAGCGGAAGTAAATTTCCCAGAACGGAAGTAAATCGAGAAAGTTGAACTATTTCTAACACAGTATTGACAGAACTGGTGTTTATCGAAGCAACAAAAGTAACAAAAACGTTCTGCAGTTAACAAAAGAGAGAGTCAACAAAAGAGCGTCTGGTGCTTTGATTTCCGTTAGTCTCTTTCTTGTGCATACTGTTATAATGGTTTTAAATCAAAGATCTTGTTTGCCTTCCAAGATTCCGCCTGACTGTGTGCATGTATTCGTTGTTGTTTTGCGGACGACAGTGAAGAAATTAACATAATGCACAACGCACGGACAAGCTATTGTTTTGTTGATAAAAATTTTTGTTTGGCGACTTTCGTATATTTCAAAGGCTTCTCGCTGACAGCGCATCTTTTCAAGCAAATAATTTTTTTCCTCGTCAAATAGCGGTAATATTAATAAAGACGTTAAAGGCCACACCGGTCAACGCTATTCAAAAGGTATAATTAGCATTTCGGCGACTCAGCTCGAGCACACATTCACGCAATTCACGTGCACAAAATTGTACAATTCCTTTTTTCAGCAAAACAACAACGCGTAATGTTCAAATTCTGCTTTATTAAGGCTGGTTCTCATATGATCGCCCCGATCGTCTCTGTCGCTTCTGTCGTTTGCAAAGTCTGAGGTGATTGGAGCAAGCAAACTTTTTGAAGCGACAGAGGCGACAGGGACGATCGGGGCGATCATATGAGAACCAGCCTTTAGTTATTATTTTGAATCGAGCACTGTCTGCGATATTCAGTTTTTCAACCGTAACGGAGATTTGAAAGAAAACAGTAGTTCTAGCGAGATTTGTAAGTCAACTATAAATTGAGTTTTCAATCGACCTTGTCCTTGGTGACGCCGTGGTTGTTGTTTTAAAACTCCGCTCAGAATCGACGCTTAAGGTCGCGCAGGACCCTTGCTCATTAATAAATTCATTAGCCAAATTTCTTGACGGGGTGCTATTTTGTAAAGCTTTAATGCGCTACATTTTGAACATCGATTCCTCTAAAATTTATCAAGGATATTAAGGGATGATGGAATTACATCATGATTGTCCTTTTACTGAGAGATAACCGTTTATTGTAATGTTACAGGCTCTTAAAAGTTTGACTGCAGATAATGCGATTTTGTGTCCAAGTTTTTGGCCACAACAGCGCACCGAATTAAATGATTGTATAACCTAGAGATGAATCATAACCTCTTTTGTGTTATGACAAGAACGAAATTTTCGATTTTAAAAACTGCTAGAAGTTAATAGCTTCTAAGAGAGTAAAAATGTGAAATTTAAACTTTGAAACGTGCTATCTTCATTTTGAGAAAGAAATTTCAAAATTCGCTCTTGTCATAACACAATAGAGTGCACCAAGTTCATGTTCCTCGCGAATCAACTCCTGAAATTCTATATAGGCGAAGAAAACTTGGACACAAAATTGCAGGTTTTTCTTCTTCCGAAGACCTTCCGAGACCTCTCTCCTCCGCAGAGGTCTCTTTCGTGTTTCGGGCTGGGAAATAGGGAGAGGAACGGGGAGAGGCGAAAAGTAAGCGCGCGGAGCCTGGAGAGAATCGAAACGAAAGCGCGCGGGGCACACTGGGAAGGGGAAAGGAAAGGCTCTGCCAGATAATGTGCGGTTCTGATCTCTGGACAGATTTGCGGTTCTGTGGACAACCTTTGATTATGGCTGAAGGAGACAACGAATTGAACGACTTTGAATGTTATTTTAAAGATCTAAGTATGGAAGGTAAGTGGACGCTTTTTGGTGAAGTTTCGATCCTTATCATTTGATTTTTGGCCGTTCGTGTTTTCTCGTGTGGTTATCCGCCATTTTGGATTTTTCTTGGACAGGTCTCCGTGCAACACACTCTGTTTTCTCGATCTTACAATCGTTAAAATTGAAGATGACGACGGATGCCAGCCTGTATCAGTATCCCAGTAAAGGATAGAGCCAGTGGCCCCGCAAGAAAGCATTTTTTGACGCCGGATTCTAACTTTGCGAATGAACCAAAACCGAAAGAGGTATCATAGGGCAAGTGAAGGATTTAATGGTTGTATAGCCCGCTTATCTGGGGCTACAAAAGGTTAAATAAGCTTTAGGAGACATTTTAGAATACCAGACCACTTATTTACACATCTCTGAAATCTTTTTTTAGAGCAAAGCATATCAAAACAAAGAAACCATCTAATTTTAATGTGATGCAAATATGTGGCCTGGTATTTCTACAGTTGAGCCAGAAATTGTTCCTCTAAGATTATACTTATATAAACTTAAGAAAGGAACAACAAAGCCAGTTGTCATCAACAACTCACATTAAGAGCATCCACAACTGTTTTTCTGGCCAAATTCACTGACTATTATGAGAATGCATTCACTTAGCAGAAGCTTTGATTTTTTATTTTGATTCAAGCACTCGATTTGCGAACCTGCTTATTTCACCAACAGCCTAGCCTCTCATACTGATGTAAAATTAATATATCAATTGTAGTAAATCTAAAAATGCCATACTCCAACTTGGTCTTACTACATCAGGGGGTGAATATGTCTCATTCTCTCAAGAATGAGCAAATAACTAGAAATGAACTATAAAAGTAAACTGCCCATTGGCAACACTAGTAGTCAGTAAAATGTCTGTAAACGGTTGACTTCAATAGGAATTCAACACTGAAGTTTCCTGTTTTAATATTGAAATTGAAAGAAGACCATCGTTTTGTATGTTGACAAGGCAAGACATTAAAATTTCCCAATTAATTTAGAATAAATTAACAGTGTACTCATTCCAGGGAATGTGTTTTTTACATGTACCATGTGTCTATATTTCCAACAATGTAAAAATCTTAACCCAGCTATTTTGTTTTGTTTTGTGTATTTGTGGTGCTTTGAAACCAAAGTATTATTTAAGTGGTTTTTGTCTTTAGTTTTTGATAGCTTTGATATCAGCATACAAAGCACTTAGTGTACTAGTTGTTACTAACTAACTGATATTCTGCGGGGTTTTTTATTCGCGATATACCAGTACCTAACATTTTCTTATGAGGCACATGAAAAAGATTTCAGCGCTTGATAAAATGATAAGGTACATGTACTAGTAACAAATGTACTGGTATGTGAAGTCAATGGAAACAGATGTACAACTGAGTAGCCTTGTGGTAGTATATTCCCCCTAGCCTCTGAACTATTTAGTTTTAGAAGGTATTATAATGCAGAATAAAACAGAGTTGCCTTGAAAAGATATGTATTTATTTTTTGTACAAATATGTTTTAGGAAAGTTAACACTTCCTCTACAAAAAGATTCAAAATATTGTTTTCAATGTGGCACAAGATGCTAATGAGAAAATGCCCTTGATTGTTAAATTTAACAAATGTACACAGTAGCAGAAGTAATGCACTTTTCAACATTTGGCATCAACTTTGAATCTTGAAAAAGATTGGAGCCAAAACATTTTACTGATATTATAATTTCAATCTTAGCATATGAGAAAAACAGAAGAATCGTGCTTGTTATTTAGCAAAACTTTTAATTTTAGGGGTTGAATTTAAATTGTCCATGTTTCTGGCCAATATGTCAAAAAATGGTAAATAAAGTCCACATATTTTTTTAAAAAAATTGCATTTGAAGGCCCCATTGCCAGAATTTTTTTTATTAAACCTAAATCATTTGTGTGATCAAAGAACATGTGGACACCAATAATACTTCTAGAATATGTTTTTTCTGTGTTGCACTGATAATTTTAGTTCCTGATTGTATATCGACAGTTTCTTGCAATTCCAAGACTCTCTCTCCATTCTAGGGGGCAGTTTGGCCTGGTGGTTAGGGCACTGGACTTGTAGTCCAGAGGTCACAGGATCAAATTCTCCTGCCACAAGATGGAAATGTGTTTGTTGGCCTTATTTTCAACTGCCCATGCTTCGTGAAAAGACAAATAGTCATATTCCTGCCAGTTGGGATTTTTAACTAGTTTCTCTTTTATTTACAATATTTGTTTGTTTATTTGCAGTGTCCTTGGTAAGCATAGCTGTGCGTAAGACATCAACACATAAATACAGTAATTTCTATTAATTTTAAATATTTTCCTCCACACTGACAAAACAGGGGGAAATTTCCAGTGTCCCTGCTCACATATTTTTTCCCCAGCCTCTATGAACATCCATTCCCAGCCTGTATGAAGGATGAAATAGGCCTTTGCATAGGAAGACTCCAAAATAAATTTTGCACTGGTATGTGCTCATTTTAAAGCTTTTCAGTTTTCCGATTTACTTGAGCAACACAGTATGTTTTTTTTAAACCTGTGGGGACATTAAAATTCAAGTTGGGATTGAGAAAAATGCTTGTTGTAACCTATTGTTAAATACCGTAAATCTGCAATTCGACAGGTCGAAGTAAATTCCTGTCACGGCTTTCTTCTAGCCCTCTAATGTTTATGGCCTTCGTAAGAGGAATAAATGAACCAACCGTTTGCAATCACCTAGATGTAAGTCACAACATAAAAGAACGAACCGTATTCGCTCGGAGGTTGCTCCTGTGACTGATACTTCGGTAGTTTAATCGCCATGTAGCCTGCGAGAGCAGACGCATTTCCGGCCGTCGCTTCTCTCCGCCGAAAAATAGCGTCTGCGAAACCGAGCCAGGAAACGATTTCTGTGACGTCAGTTCAAGGTAACCAATGAAAATTTACCTTGCATATCCGAAGAGGTGCCACGCGTGTAGCCTGTGAGCCGTCACACAATCGCGTGGAAAAAACAATGGCAAACGAAGTGGACACTACGCGATGAGGAACGTCTTGCAAAGTGTTTCAGTTTAATGCTTTAATTGGCAGTGGGAGACGTACTCACGAATCTTTAGAATGGATTTGGGACATCAGCAATTTTCTAAGCATTACCTGAGAGGAATATTTAATTTTACTATTGTGATCGTCTTTCCGCCGCTTGTAAGTTCTAAGTTGAATGAAGACAATGAAGGACCAAGTCAGCCTATTATCGTCGCTTGACCTAACTGCAATAGTGCTGAATATCACACGGTACATTGGAAGCCGAGAAAAGTAATATTGAAAAATATAGCCGCTATTTGATCGTGTACGGATCACCAGAGTCTCAGATAGGTGAGATAAATATTCGGTAGCAGCAGTCGTTGTTCACGAACCATATGAACATGTTACTAGTTTTGTTGGTAAGTTTATTTTATTGTATATACTGTCACCAGGGATTTCAAAACAAGTCATAAAATCGATAAGAAATTTTAGGAAAATGTATTATCAACCGGAACCGTGTAGCCGGCAGTTCCCAACTTAGAGAGCGACAGAAATCGAGCCAAATTCCGGAGTTTTGGGGTCAATTGCGGTAAAATCATTACTTGCTGTAACTAGTAACTTTACTCCTAGACAAAACTGCCCTGAACTGAAACTAAGATGACGATACCAAATAAAAGCAATACTATTATTGGTCAGAGTTGTAATTTCAGTGTACTGTCTCTTCCGAAAGAGACGAATCTTTCGAGCGACTCTCTGAGATTCGCCTTTACGCAGCGGATCAAGATGTAAACATAACTTTAGCTATCGCTAAAATCTGCGAAAGTTTTCTTGGTTTTTATTCTTTGGGACAAACTTTTGAGTCTTCGTGGTGCAAAGAAGGACGCTAAGAACGCTTCAGGGTTAAGAACTCGCAGGCCTTGCAATGACGCTTGTCGCAACTTTTTTGTGTAATTTCTCGAAAGGTCAAGATGAAACTCACCTGGTCGATTGTCGCGTCCGGTGTGTTGCTAGAATTTATTACCTATCTACTGACAAAAAGGACATACATTAACCTCCTTTGCAACTGAAAATGTTCTTCTGCAAAGAACTACTTTCACCGGGGGAAGAAACCTTCGATGTTTCAAAAAAATTGCCATAGCATCTCGCAGACAGCTCATAACAGCTTTGTCGCGAGGGAGCCACGTGGTGTGCACTCGTGTTTTATTCTATCGCGTAATCTAATTGGCCAAAGAGAAAACAAAAGATGCGACGTCACAGAAATCGTTTCCTGGCTCGGTTTCGCAGACGCTATTTTTCGGCGGAGAGAAGCGACGGCCGGAAATGCGTCTGCTCTCGCAGGCTAATCGCCATGTGACTCTTGAGAACGCGTCTTGCATAATACCAAGAACAGAATCATCGATAGTCGATATGTTGCGATGCATCGTGCGAAAGTGCTGCATCAAACCATTATACTGCCCCTGCTCTCGAAACACTTATAACACAAAGCTTTTCCAATTTTCCTCGCATACTGAAAAAGTCGACCAAAGAGGGAGAAAAGTACCCGCTTTTGTCATACTTGCATGTTCAGCTTCCGACGCCATCTTGTATATTCCTAAAGAAATTGATCTAGACCCAGACTCTCTCGGAAATCGGGCGCCATTTTGAAATCATTATCTGGCAGAGGCCTCCGCTCCTTCGCCCTTCCCGTCGTCCCCCGCGCTCCCCCTAATTTTCATTTTTCGTGTTTTCGCCTTCCTCCCCCCGTGTTTTTTCGCCTTCCCCCACGAAAGAGGCCTCTGCGGAGGAGAGAGTTCCGAGACAATGTTTACAACCGACTTGTGCTATATTCGCTGCTGTGAATCTAATTATGATAATTCGCTTTGTTTCAGCGCACGGTACGCAAAGCTGAGAACAATACCGTCTAATTACGTGTACAAAGAACTTTAAGAAAAACATTCTCATGAATATTTCGTTTGTTGTCGGCTTCAGTCGTCGCAGTTCGTGCACACTCTTTAAATAAATACATACATAATGATTTCAAGGCTCCTGCGCGACCTTAAAGGAAGTCCTTTTTTTATTCAAGGTATCTTTTGAGTTCAAAAAGAATGGTAGAATTAGAAAATACTTCATTTATGTAGCGCCATATGAAGAGTTCTTAGGCGTTTTACAAAATTAAGGTGATACACCTGAACATTTGACCATGGAAAACAAAAAATGTTTTCCAGGGTTTCCGGTTTGGTTTACTTCCGGGGTAGATTTTCAGACTTCCGTGTTGATTTCTATTGTTCTGTGAGGACCAGTAAGACACTGAATTATTATTCAGTTTCCCAGAGTGAGTCCCGGCGACCCTAACGCTGACCAACCGCTGACGGATCGCGGAGCCGGGGGTCACTCTGGGCTCGAGATTGCTCTAGTAACAAAGAAATACATGTATGCATCGTTCCCAGGGCTTTTGAGTTTACATAGGGAAAAGTCCTGGGAACGAGCTTGCCAAAACAGCTTTGATATTTGACTTTTGCGAAAATTTTAAGGGGGAGGCGCATTCTTCCAGTGCTATCGTGCGTTTGCAGTTAAAGACGAAGGTTCTGGGTTCGGTAAAAAGTCCGCCGTCGCAAGAAACTTCATTACGGTAAATTTAGCAACTGTTTCTGTGCTTTTGCACAAACTCCGTATTCAGAGAGCGCCTGGCCACAAAAAAGCTTTGTTGATATAAAAAAAAATAGGGGATAATCTATTCTAATTTTTCAAGACATAGATACTCGAATTGAACTAGCATTGATGTTCAAGAATATTACTCGAAATACGATAAAAACGCGGGATCCTAGTCAATTTTTTAGTTCTCAAACTAAAGAGTCAGCATGGGGTTTAACTGATAGCTGAGCATTGGTCGAAATTTGAACTGTCTGCTGAGAAATGACGCGTTTTTTATCTGATAGCTGAAAATTTTCCAATAGCTGAGAAATGGGCTGAAATTTAACTGATAACTAAAAATCAAGAACCCCCTTGTAAACCCTCTGTTAACGGGAATTTGTTTACTGTTGGCAGTAAACGTTGCGTTACTGTACTGGAACGTTCGGTTTCCCTAGAGGCAATACAAAAATAACACATAGACAGGAAGACACTACAACGACTCATAAACAACACGAGACAGGAAGTTTTTACTACGACTTATAAACAACAAGAGACCGGAAGATTTTACCACGACCTATAAACAACACGAGACAGAAAGATGTTACCACGCGACTTATAAACAACACGAGACCGGAAGACTTAACCACGACCGATAAACAACACGAGACAGAAAGATGTTACCACGCGACTTATAAACAAAACGAGAACGGAAGACTTTACACGCGACTCATTAAAATTCATAATAGAAGACAAATTAAGTCGCCAATGTCAACACACAAATTCTCCTCAACGATCTCCTTGATTTTAGCATCATCATCATCATCATCTTGGACAATCCTGTCCAAGTGTGAAAGGCGCAATGAAGTTAACCCTATGTGAAGCACAAACCCGTGAATCAAGACCAGACCACAACACCGGGAACTCCGTGCCCTACTCTATGCGATAAGTGTGTGGGTTCTTTAACGTCCCCTGCTGACTATAACACTAAAGATGCAGGAGACGAGGCCTACAGTTTATCGTCCTTATCCGAGAAGACTAGAACATTTTAACCATTTGCAGATGTCATATTGCAAAGGCAGCAAGTTCTCCTCAGTGTTGGTCCAGTCTTCGAGTCGAACCCGAGACCTCCAGTACAACAGTCCGGCACTAGTTGGGAGAATTTGATCATTCCTTATTACCAGTGATCTGTATGTTTGAATGTTTAATTAAGGTGTTAAAACCTGTCATCTTAGAATTGAGACTGAAGCGAGAAAAAATTTGCAAGAAAAAACCCTTTTGCATCGTAAAATGTATCATTCGATTTCCTATACAGAAAGTTCAGTTAATAGCTAGAAGCAGAATGTTTTTTTTTATTTAACTCCTGCCAAAAAAGCTTTCAGTTGTCAACATTTCAATACAAAACGAATGAGCAATTACCAATACTCCATTTGTGACAAATGGATGCTGCGCGCTGTCATCATATAAACTTCTCCCATTGGCTAAAACCGACATTAAAATACTTTATTGGCAAAAAAGTGATATTTACTTCAAAGTTCTCAGTTCGCTCGCAAGAGATTCACGTTGGCAGGCAACTTGTTTACACAACCGACTCACGCAGGAAAAATTTCTTTTACCATGTTTTCTGTTTTCATTTGGCCTATTTTATTCCTTGCTTTTTCTCTGATCACCGAGGAAACACAAGGTACGTTCTGTTCCTTTTGTTGTTCACGCGAGACCATCCCATCCTCTTTTATCAAGACAAATACACCCCAACTAAATACTGTTCAAAAATATTACTTGAAATAAAATAAAAATGTAGGATCATAATCAATTATTTACGGTGGTAAAATGCCAAAGCTGTTAAAGGGAATATATCTACTGCTGTTTAATGTACTGGAACGTTCGGTTTCCCTAGAGGCAATACAAAAATAACACAAAGACAGGAAGACTTTACCACGCAACTCATTAAAAATTTATTATAGAGAACAAATTAAGTCGCCAATGTCAACACCCAAATTCTCCTTAATGGTCTCCTTGCTTTCATCATCATCATCATCATCATCATCATCATCACCATCATAGTAATTCTTCCTGGACAATCCTACACAAGTGTGAAAGGCGCAATGAAGTTAACCCTATGTGAAGCACCAACCAGTGAAACAAGGCCAGACCACGACACCGGGAAACTCCGTGCACTACTCTATGCGACAAGTGTGTGGGTTCTTCAACGTCCTCTGCTGACCGTAACCGACTGAAGATGCAGGAGACAAGGTCTATACGGTTTATCGTCCTTATCCGTGAAGACTAAAACATCTTACCATTTGTAGATATCATTGCAAAGGCAGCAAGTTCTCCTCGATGTTGGTCGTTCTGGGAGTCGAACCCGAGACCTCCAGCACAACAGTTCGGCACCAGTTGGGAGAATTTGATCATTCCTTATTACCAGTGGTCTGTATGTTTGAATGTTAATTAAGATGTTGACACCTGCAATCTTAGAATTGAGACTGAAGCGAGAAAATTTTTTTCAAGAAAAAAGCTCTTGCATTGAAAAATGTATCATTCGATTGCCTATACAGAAAGTTCAATTAATAGCTGGAAGCTGAATATTTTTCTTTCTTATTTAACTCCTGCCAAAAAAGTAACACGAATTTCAGTTGTCAACATTTTATTACAAAACGAAAGAACAATTACTAATGCTCCACTCATAGACTAACGGATGCTGCGCGCTGTCATCAAATAAACTTCTCTCATTGGCTAAAACCGACATTACAATACTTTATTGGTACAGAGAGAGGTAATATTTAATTCAAAGTTCTCAGTTTGCTCGCAAGAGCTTCACGTTGGCAGCCAACTTGTTTACACAACCGACTCACGCAGGAAAAATTTCTTTTACCATGTTTTCTGTTTTTATTTGGCCTATTTTATTCCTTGCTTTTTCTCTGATCACCGAGGAAACACAAGGTACGTTCTGTTCCTTTTGTTGTTCACGCGAGACCATCTCTGCTTTTTGAGTTTGTGTTAGAAATTATTCAGTTAATATCAACATACGCTGAAATAGAAGCAATCTGTTCGAAAAGTTAGTTCAAATCTTTTGTAACATTCTTTGTTTCTTTGTTTCCTTAATATGTTGTATTTCTATAACAAAAGCTGGTTATTTGACATGTAACATGAGAGGTGTTGGCTTAAACTGAATGGAAAGTGAATCGACGAATGACTATTATGTAAATCAGTTGCAAGAAACATTGGCTCCTGTAATCTGATTCTTTGCAATATTTCATTGAGGTACAAGAGTAGACAGAGGAACATCAATGAAGTTGGATAAAAATTGTCAAAATTAAGTATTAAAGTTAAAGCATACAAACAAAAGAGTATGGCGCTTTCATTATGTTTGTATGAAGAATTGAAACGATCACTCAAAAAAGCTGTTGCTAAAAGTTATCCGAAAGATGTTTTTGCCAACTATATACTTTTACGTTCTAAGGTATTAATTTAAAAAACAAAAAAAACTTGGTGACAAGAAACAACTTTCAGCTACAGGTGCATGCCTTTTAATACAAAGAAGTGCCGTCTAAAAGGGGTTCCCATTTTACCTCAGCTCATAAGTGGCATTTCAAAAGGATGTTTTTATGTAAGTTTTCATATTAACTCATAATTGGGATTTCAAAAGGATGTTTTTATGTAAGTTTTCATATTAACTCATAATTGGCATTTCAAAAGGATGTTTTTAATATGTAAGTTTTCATATTACCTCATGATTTGCATGCAAAATGGATGTTTATATTTAAGTTGTAATATTGTCTCATGTTTTGCATGTCAAAAATTCCGTTAAGTACATGTTGACGGGCAAATGTTGAAAAGAATAATTTTGCAGGTGCCTCACAAAAATATTGCAAAAATGCTTTCCGTTATAATCTGTTGTTTATTTGTGGTTTTCTGAAACAAAGTATATTTTAGGAGGTGTGGAAATGCTGAATTTCTAGTTCTCTCTGCCATACTGAACAGTGTCGGGAGATAGATCATAGTAGGCCGACTCATCTTTTAATTATTTTGTGGATAAAAAAAGTATATTTTTTTCGATATCCGAGAAAACCATTGTTACCTTGAGATTCCAATAGTGAATGCATTTAAAAAGGATAATAAATTTAATCTGACGGGTAGACAGTTTTGAAAACATTTTTTTAAACCATTATTTGAAACTATTTTAAATACGTGATAATTCTTCTTGTTCTCACCCCAGAAACAAACATTATGCCACGCGACGATACTTCTTTCGGTCAGAGTTTTAAACAGCGTCAGTTCTCAAAAGACGAGTTCCATTTTCTTAACGTGCCAACAGTTGGAACAGTTTCCGTGTACGATGACTTTGATTGCACCTTTGAATGCCTCAGCAATCCTTTGTGCTTTTCTGTGAACCTGGCCGCCTCCAAAGGAGCCGATGGAAAATTTTGGTGCGAGTTGCTGTCCTCTGATAAGTACAGAAACTTCACGGAGTACAAAGGAAACAGGACTTCGCATCATTTTGCCATTAAGGTAAGAATTGATTAAAGAAAAATTACCTATAATTTATTGCTTTAAGACATTGCTCTAAATATAGTCATCCTTCTACTCGCAACTAGTTTCTGCATTGTTTAATTACCAATCAATGATTTCTTCTTATTTCAGTCGTCCTGTTCTTCCTCGCCGTGTCAAAACGGAGGTGCATGTGTGACGAACTATAAACATGACACGTTTGAATGCCTTTGTGACAAAGGTTTTATCGGCGAGTTTTGCGAGCAAGGTAGAAGCCATTTTCAAAAAACTTATTTAGCAATTTTAATTATTGTATCCAAGTTTCATTTAGTTTTGTTTCCTTAGTTTCTTTGGTTGCACTGCGTTGTGTGCGGCAATCTAAGTTGCAGAAAAAAAAAATGTACTTTGATAAATCGGCCATGGAAGTTAAAGGCAATATTTTCTAACTACACTTAAAGCAAATAGCTCTATTTTTATTTTTTCTTTCTCTTTCAGCGGTGAAGTCGTGCAAGGAGCTGTATTACGCGTTATTCAAGTAATTTAAAGCTCTAAATTCGGTTGATAGACTAAAAAGTAAAATTATTATAATCGTGTGATGAAACTTTTCGATATTGTAATAGTAGGCTGTATAAGTTATACTCATACAACTGGAATAATTCGAAATTAATCCATTACCATAGATGTTTTTGAAAAGTTTTAGTAATGCTGAAAACGATTCATTCCCTACGTTAATACTCTTAAAGAAACAATTAAGAACCGCAAGAAAATTCACTTTAGTCTTTCTTGTCTAGCCGTCCTTTTATTTCACAATAAAGTTTCATCTATTTTTAGAGTTCTCACTGAAGCAGAATGATGTTTTCTCGTAAATCAAATTTGTAACTTTTCTAGTAGACTTTACAATAGCGAATAGTTTTCTCGCTGTACTGTGTTTAAACCGCTTTATGAACGGCCTGAGCTTTTTTATTTATTTATTTATTTTTTTATTAATTTTATTATGATTTTTTCGCAATAGCAACAGACCTGTCTGCCCATTGATTCTGTGGTGTCTTCATATTGCTAAATTTGTGTTGGAAGCAGTTTGCATCGATCTGTAGCTCCTTAGCTCGCTGCAATCTCCTAATGTCTGACTCCAAATATGAATGTACAAATGCTTCGATTTTTTAGAAGAAGCACTAAACGAAACAAAACGCAAGTTATGATGATCAACAATCAGTAATTCCACCGCCGCTCGCTCTCGCCTTCTTCGGTATTGCTTATGCTAATGACCTTATTATAAACCAAATTTAAACAACTAAATCTAATCAGTTAAAAGGCGCGCACGGTGAAACACTTCAACACGATTGGTGTTTCGAATTGTTACTAATTCTCGGGAAAAAAACGGTTTATAAATAGTTTACTGGGGAGTATGTCAGCACAAGACATTACCAGAGATGTAGACTGTTAGCGGCATTACAGACTTCTGCAAGTAATCTTCATAATTTTTTAACAATTAATTTCGGCGTGTTCTCTGGCTCCTTATTTCTAACAGGTCAAACTCAAGCCAGCTGGTTACGCTCCACATTGACTCAAAACCAATTTCGGTTCTTTGTCACTTTGGAGATTTTGGATGTGGAGATGGGGGATGGACGCCGGTCATGAAGATTGATGGAAGCAAGGTATGACATTAACTGGTCAGTGTTTCCAATGGTACAAAATTCTGATTTCTGAAATCAGATAACCATGAAGACATCTGTTCAAATATTTTACCTTATTACATGAAATTTTCGCGACACGTTAATTTCACGATTTTGATGTGCGAATATTTCGCGACACTTGAATTTCGCGATTTTGCGAAACTTTTGTATTTTTAATCACTTTAATTTCGCGTTTTTGAGTAAGGCACGACTTGCATTTCCTTGGCAATATTATTTTAAATGCTCTAGCTTGAATTAAATAAAACGACTTTATGAAAGGAAAAATAACGTCAAAATAAATAAAAAACGCAAGGGCGGGACTAAATCTCGGCAATAGCAATAACAGAGCAGTTCTCACAATGTCTTGACGACAACAACCATTTAGATTGATAATTCTTCCCTTTAGTAGCACTAAACTCATTCTTTCTTGATTATTGATAATAATGTGAGTCACTTAATTTTCGCGTCATGATATGTTCGCGACACTTATTATTCGCGTCACTTAAATTTCGCGATATTTTTGGAATCGCGAAATTCGCGAAATTAACGTGTCTTGAAAATTTCATGTAATAAAGTATATAAGCTGGATTTTTCCTCTTTTTTTATCTCAGAATACCTTTCATTATGACTCGACTTACTGGAGCGATAAAAATGAATACAACGTTCCTGGAGGGGAGACTGGGTTTGACACACAAGAGAGCAAGTTACCGAGCTACTGGAACACATCCTTCTCCAAGATTTGTCTTGGTATGAAGATCGGCCAACAGATCAACTTTATTGTCATCAACAAGCAGGCCAACTCTCTGTACTCACTGATCGCTGACGAGCAATACCGCGCCACCTCACTGGGTCGTTACATGTGGAAGACGCTGATTGGTTCAGAAGCCTCTCTGCAGCGCAACTGTAACAAGGAAGGGTTCAATGCTGTGGGTACTTCTACTTCACATTCTAAAGCAAGAATAGGTATAATTAGTAACGGTCAAAATGACTGCGACTCCTGTAATTCTAGAATCGGGTTTGGTACAGGAGGAAGGCCTGATGACTCCAACACGTGTGGAAACGAGGCTACACACGGAGGAGATAATGGAGAGAAACACATCAAAGCCATGGGATATATCTTGGTGGAATGACAAGGAAAGCAATGAACTTTAAAACTAACGGCCTTGAAACCGTGTCGGATGTGACCTTTTAATAGATAGATGTGGTTTAGGGCACAAATAATAAAACACTCGTAAATTTTTAACGCGTTTAACAAGATGAAAGATTTAAAGCTCAGCTGGTTTACCCGCATTTTAAGATTAACGCTTGTTTCTTCCCGCAATAATCGAAAGAAGCATATATACTTTTGCTATTTTCCTTTACAATTATCCTGAATACTGATTTCGTAGGGACGGAATTTACCGGAAAGATAGAATATAACCTACCGAACATAAAGTAATCATCCAATAAGAAGCCACCAAAGAATTAATACTGATGATGATCATACAATAAAAGTAATAATAAGTTTAATGAAGTTCACATTTTCATACTTAGTTTAACCTAAAATTTTATTTTAAATTCGGTATTAATTTAATATTGTTATTTCCACTTTGCTAATAACTTTATTGTTACTGTATGAATTTGTGCTCATACAAATAAAGCTACTTGTAGTCGTTGTTGTTGTTACCGTGTGTTGTTTGCAGTGTGTAAGTGAATGCGAGTAGTTTCGACACAGGTGGCCCAAGCATGAAATTTGAATATATTAAAGTAAAATGGCGGCCTTTAAAAATATAAGAGTTTATATGGGTTTTAAACGGAAAATTTTTTAGCGATAAATAAAAGCGCAAATTCTAAATTAAGTTGACGGAACATGAAATAGTGTCGTTTGCTTTTGTTACAGCGTAATTTCAAGCCATTTTGAGCTATTTTACGTCGATTTACTGTAACATGTTTATCGTACATAATAATATGACAAGGTAGGAAACCTTGGTCGCTACTGGCGTGCGACATGTGTTCAAATTGGCTCGAATTTCGCACACAAAAAAAGCTACCACTTATATTCTGACTTCAAATACCAAAGATAACTAGGATGATAAGCGAATGCGTTTCTAAAACGTGCTTGCTCCTACCTCGTCATTCTCAGCAACTAGCCGCTTTTGAAATTCCAAAACCAGCAACATGAATCGAGCATAATTGCGCATGTTTAAGGGTTCTAATTAATGGTCAGCCTTTCTAATGGCGCAGAAATGAGAATATTAAAAGTGACAGGCCAAACACGACTCCCGCCGGTCGCTAAAAGTTAGCCTTCAGTTTGTTAATGGAGGATTTCACTCGCTCTCTGGAGCCGTTACAGCATTGATATTTATGCCATTGTGTCTGCTAGCTAGCTCTCTGGCATATTTGGTTAGATTTATCGGCTCTTGTTTGTTGAAAGATTCTTAATTGCCTTCAAAAGAATGTTGTAGTCTGTAATGTATATCAGATCAGTGGGTCTCTAACCGTCATCTTGTTTGAAGTGGCGGTTAGCTTGCAGAATAACGTTTCGTTATTCCACGGTTGCGAGGGTCTAAGATCCAAGTATTTTTATGGCTACTACAGTCTCTAGGCATTGAGAGCGATGGTTTCTTTGAGTTAATGTTTAGCTCCCCTTAGTTTGAGTGGTTGCGATTTGAGTTCTTGTATGGGACTAAACTTTACCTCCATTATTTTTTAACTGTCTTGTTGCGTTACTTGCATCCAACAAATAAATTCTATGGCAGATTGATTACTGCATTTGAAGTTTCTAGGATGCTGCAACGATGTCTCCTGGCAAATGTTTTATCTTAAGCAAGACTCGAGTTTCGGTCCTTCAGTGGACCTCATCAGTTGCTCCTATGTTAAGGTCTCATCGAATGATTTGGAATCATTCTATTTGCCGTTTTTGTACTTGACTGCAGGATCGAAAATTCTGCTTTCTAATTGGCTCGTTTAACTGGACCAATTGTGTTAATGTTGTTCGATCCGTGCTTAAGTTGTGTTTGTTGAGAAGGCGATTTTTCGCATTTTAGACCGTTAAAGGTCAGTTCTGATGCTAAATGGTGGTTCTCTCGTAGCCGTGCGTAAGTGGTGTCCCACATTATGAAGAAGGGCTTCATTTCGAATTTATTGCACAGCATGCGTTAGTCTTTAGCATAGATTTTTTCTTGCGATCAAAGATAATCTCGTGCAACGCAGCGGAACGGGGCTCTGTCAAAAAAAGGTCACAAGTGAGAATATTAAAAGTGACAGGCCAAACACGACTCCCGCCGGTCGCTAAAAGTTAGCCTTCAGTTTGTTAATGGAGGATTTCACTCGCTCTCTGGAGCCGTTACAGCATTGATATTTATGCCATTGTGTCTGCTAGCTAGCTCTCTGGCATATTTGGTTAGATTTATCGGCTCTTGTTTGTTGAAAGATTCTTAATTGCCTTCAAAAGAATGTTGTAGTCGATAAATCTAACCAAATATGCCAGAGAGCTAGCTAGCAGACACAATGGCATAAATATCAATGCTGTAACGGCTCCAGAGAGCGAGTGAAATCCTCCATTAACAGACTGAAGGCTAACTTTTAGCGACCGGCGGGAGTCGTGTTTGGCCTGTCACTTTTAATATTTTCACTTGTGACCTTTTTTTTGACAAAGCCCCGTTCCGCTGCGTTGCACGAGATTATCTTTGATCGCAAGAAAAAATCTATGCTAAAGACTAACGCATGCTGTGCAATAAATTCGAAATGAAGCCCTTCTTCATAATGTGGGACACCACTTACGCACGGCTAAGAAAGAACCACCATTTAGCATCAGAACTGACCTTTAACGGTCTAAAATGCAATAAATCGCCTTCTCAACAAACACAACTTAAGCACGGATCGAACAACATTAACACAATTGGTCCAGTTAAACGAGCCAATTAGAAAGCAGAATTTTCGATCCTGCAGTCAAGTACAAAAAAGGGCAAATAGAATGATTCCAAATCATTCGATGAGACTTAAACATAGGAGCAACTGATGAGGTCCACTGAAGGACCGAAACTCGAGTCTTGCTTAAGATAAAACATTTGCCAGGAGACATCGTTGCAGCATCCTAGAAACTTCAAATGCAGTAATCAATCTGCCATAGAATTTATTTGTTGGATGCAAGTAACGCAACAAGACAGTTAAAAAATAATGGAGGTAAAGTTTAGTCCCATACAAGAACTCAAATCACAACCACTCAAACTAATGGGAGCTAAACATTAACTCAAAGAAACCATCGCTCTCAATGCCTAGAGACTGTAGTAGCCATAAAAATACTTGGATCTTAGACCCTCGCAACCGTGGAATAACGAAACGTCATTCTGCAAGTTAACCGCCACTTCAAACAAGATGACGGTTAGAGACCCACTGATCTGATAAACATTACAGACTACAACATTCTTTTGAAGGCAATTAAGAATCTTTCAACAAACAAGAGCCGATAAATCTAACCAAATATGCCAGAGAGCTAGCTAGCAGACACAATGGCATAAATATCAATGCTGTAACGGCTCCAGAGAGCGAGTGAAATCCTCCATTAACAGACTGAAGGCTAACTTTTAGCGACCGGCGGGAGTCGTGTTTGGCCTGTCACTTTTAATATTTTCAATTTATGGCGGAGCAAAAACAACATGAATCGAGCATAATTGCGCATGTTTAAGGGTTTTAATTAATGGTCAGCCTTTCTAATGGCGCAGAAACCTGATTTCTGAAATATCGTAACCATAAAGACTAAAGTGATTTTTCCTTTTTTTTTCAGAGAACCTTTCATTATATCTCGGAGTAATGGAGCGATAAAAATGAATATAATCTTCAAGGAGGGGAGACTGGGTTTGATACACAAGAGACCAAGTTACCGAGCTACTGGAACACATCCTTCTCCAAGATTTGTCTTGGAATGAAGATCGGCCAACAGATCAACTTCATTGTCATCAACAAGCAGGCCGACTCTCTGTACTCACTGATCGCTGATGGGCAATACCGCGCCACCTCACTGGGTCGTAACACGTGGAAGACGCTGATTGGTTCAGAGGCCTCCTTACAGACCTTCTGTAACAAAGAAGGATTCAATGTTAATTATAACAGCTCATATTCCAAAGCAAGAATCGGTATTATTGCAAACAAACAAAACAACTGTGACAATTGCAACTCAAGGATCGGGTTTGGTGGAGGAGGAAACCCTGATGCTGACAACACGTGTGGAAACGCAGCAAAATATAACCCAGATAATGGAGAAAAACACATCAAAGTCATGGGATACATTCTGGTGCAATGAGAAGCAAAATAATCAGGATAATAAAGGGGTCAATAAACATTTACAGACTGCCTTGAAGCATTCCAGATGTAAATTTTAAATACGTAATTAAAACTGCAAGAATATCAAATTCAAACCCATAGATTAAAGGGACTATGCCACGGATAGTAACATATTTCTGAACAACTAAAATTTATATTTGAAACTCATTGCCCATTTGTATTAACAATTGCTATTTTAGAGCACTAAAACTGTTTAAAAGCGCGTTTGGGTGAGGATGGCTCGGATGGAAATGGATTCCAATTTTAAAACGTTAGCCAACGTTTTCAAGTTGTTTCCGCGTGCCTTCAAATCAATTGATTATTTATAGCCGACGTTTGGTTTCTATTTCCAAATAAAGGTTATATCTTTAAGGCTAAAAATCTGCGAAATCCCCGTGACACAGTCCCTTTAAGGTCAAGAGGAAAAAGGCAAGCATCGGATAAGGCAGAGATGTAACCTAACGGTGCACTTCTGAGTTTAAGCATTGGGGCGATTTATCAGCCATCAGTAAATTTAGCAGATCTTACATTTCAGCTATTAGTAAAAAACGCGAGGGCCTTTTTACAGTTAACTACAACAAAGAATGGAAATTGGGATTTAAGCGAAGTTAAAGGGGGTTTAATCTGGTTTTAAATTTGTTATCCAACTTTACACCATCTATTAAATGTTGTTAAACCAATCTACGCTACCATGTGTAAGTGTGATTTAAAGTTGATGTAACAACAAGCCGCTCAAAAAGGGGCTTAAAGACATAATGGGTCGGTCGGGCGTTGCTGATGTCTTTAGGGGTTCATCATATGACATATGCATCTATCACAACGGCTCAATCAATAAATCCTGGATATGTGATACAGATTCTATCTCCTACAGTCTTAAACAGAAAAATGTACAAACGCAACGCATCATTGTAGCTTGTCCGAAGACCGATCTCAGTGGAGAGGTCGTTACTTATGAATCGAACGTAGAGCTCTTTCGAAAATACAAATATTTAGAGCCCAGAGTCCGTCCATGTCGGTCAGCGGTACGGGACAGACTCTGGGAAACTGGAATCGATCAGATCAATTTCAGGTCGATTTCAGGTAGAACCTTGGTCTTCCGGTTTTTATTGCGCATGCTCTCAGGTCTAAGCGGAAGTAAATTTCCCAGAACGGAAGTAAATCGAGAAAGTTGAACTATTTCTAACACAGTATTGACAGAACTGGTGTTTATCGAAGCAACAAAAGTAACAAAAACGTTCTGCAGTTAACAAAAGAGAGAGTCAACAAAAGAGCGTCTGGTGCTTTGATTTCCGTTAGTCTTTTTCTTGTGCATACTGTTATAATGGTTTTAAATCAAAGATCTTGTTTGCCTTCCAAGATTCCGCCTGACTGTGTGCATGTATTCGTTGTTGTTTTGCGGACGACAGTGAAGAAATTAACATAATGCACAACGCACGGACAAGCTATTGTTTTGTTGATAAAAATTTTTGTTTGGCGACTTTCGTATATTTCAAAGGCTTCTCGCTGACAGCGCATCTTTTCAAGCAAATAATTTTTTTCCTCGTCAAATAGCGGTAATATTAATAAAGACGTTAAAGGCCACACCGGTCAACGCTATTCAAAAGGTATAATTAGCATTTCGGCGACTCAGCTCGAGCACACATTCACGCAATTCACGTGCACAAAATTGTACAATTCCTTTTTTCAGCAAAACAACAACGCGTAATGTTCAAATTCTGCTTTATTAAGGCTGGTTCTCATATGATCGCCCCGATCGTCTCTGTCGCTTCTGTCGTTTGCAAAGTCTGAGGTGATTGGAGCAAGCAAACTTTTTGAAGCGACAGAGGCGACAGGGACGATCGGGGCGATCATATGAGAACCAGCCTTTAGTTATTATTTTGAATCGAGCACTGTCTGCGATATTCAGTTTTTCAACCGTAACGGAGATTTGAAAGAAAACAGTAGTTCTAGCGAGATTTGTAAGTCAACTATAAATTGAGTTTTCAATCGACCTTGTCCTTGGTGACGCCGTGGTTGTTGTTTTAAAACTCCGCTCAGAATCGACGCTTAAGGTCGCGCAGGACCCTTGCTCATTAATAAATTCATTAGCCAAATTTCTTGACGGGGTGCTATTTTGTAAAGCTTTAATTCGCTACATTTTGAACATCGATTCCTCTAAAATTTATCAAGGATATTAAGGGATGATGGAATTACATCATGATTGTCCTTTTACTGAGAGATAACCGTTTATTGTAATGTTACAGGCTCTTAAAAGTTTGACTGCAGATAATGCGATTTTGTGTCCAAGTTTTTGGCCACAACAGCGCACCGAATTAAATGATTGTATAACCTAGAGATGAATCATAACCTCTTTTGTGTTATGACAAGAACGAAATTTTCGATTTTAAAAACTGCTAGAAGTTAATAGCTTCTAAGAGAGTAAAAATGTGAAATTTAAACTTTGAAACGTGCTATCTTCATTTTGAGAAAGAAATTTCAAAATTCGCTCTTGTCATAACACAATAGAGTGCACCAAGTTCATGTTCCTCGCGAATCAACTCCTGAAATTCTATATAGGCGAAGAAAACTTGGACACAAAATTGCAGGTTTTTCTTCTTCCGAAGACCTTCCGAGACCTCTCTCCTCCGCAGAGGTCTCTTTCGTGTTTCGGGCTGGGAAATAGGGAGAGGAACGGGGAGAGGCGAAAAGTAAGCGCGCGGAGCCTGGAGAGAATCGAAACGAAAGCGCGCGGGGCACACTGGGAAGGGGAAAGGAAAGGCTCTGCCAGATAATGTGCGGTTCTGATCTCTGGACAGATTTGCGGTTCTGTGGACAACCTTTGATTATGGCTGAAGGAGACAACGAATTGAACGACTTTGAATGTTATTTTAAAGATCTAAGTATGGAAGGTAAGTGGACGCTTTTTGGTGAAGTTTCGATCCTTATCATTTGATTTTTGGCCGTTCGTGTTTTCTCGTGTGGTTATCCGCCATTTTGGATTTTTCTTGGACAGGTCTCCGTGCAACACACTCTGTTTTCTCGATCTTACAATCGTTAAAATTGAAGATGACGACGGATGCCAGCCTGTATCAGTATCCCAGTAAAGGATAGAGCCAGTGGCCCCGCAAGAAAGCATTTTTTGACGCCGGATTCTAACTTTGCGAATGAACCAAAACCGAAAGAGGTATCATAGGGCAAGTGAAGGATTTAATGGTTGTATAGCCCGCTTATCTGGGGCTACAAAAGGTTAAATAAGCTTTAGGAGACATTTTAGAATACCAGACCACTTATTTACACATCTCTGAAATCTTTTTTTAGAGCAAAGCATATCAAAACAAAGAAACCATCTAATTTTAATGTGATGCAAATATGTGGCCTGGTATTTCTACAGTTGAGCCAGAAATTGTTCCTCTAAGATTATACTTATATAAACTTAAGAAAGGAACAACAAAGCCAGTTGTCATCAACAACTCACATTAAGAGCATCCACAACTGTTTTTCTGGCCAAATTCACTGACTATTATGAGAATGCATTCACTTAGCAGAAGCTTTGATTTTTTATTTTGATTCAAGCACTCGATTTGCGAACCTGCTTATTTCACCAACAGCCTAGCCTCTCATACTGATGTAAAATTAATATATCAATTGTAGTAAATCTAAAAATGCCATACTCCAACTTGGTCTTACTACATCAGGGGGTGAATATGTCTCATTCTCTCAAGAATGAGCAAATAACTAGAAATGAACTATAAAAGTAAACTGCCCATTGGCAACACTAGTAGTCAGTAAAATGTCTGTAAACGGTTGACTTCAATAGGAATTCAACACTGAAGTTTCCTGTTTTAATATTGAAATTGAAAGAAGACCATCGTTTTGTATGTTGACAAGGCAAGACATTAAAATTTCCCAATTAATTTAGAATAAATTAACAGTGTACTCATTCCAGGGAATGTGTTTTTTACATGTACCATGTGTCTATATTTCCAACAATGTAAAAATCTTAACCCAGCTATTTTGTTTTGTTTTGTGTATTTGTGGTGCTTTGAAACCAAAGTATTATTTAAGTGGTTTTTGTCTTTAGTTTTTGATAGCTTTGATATCAGCATACAAAGCACTTAGTGTACTAGTTGTTACTAACTAACTGATATTCTGCGGGGTTTTTTATTCGCGATATACCAGTACCTAACATTTTCTTATGAGACACATGAAAAAGATTTCAGCGCTTGATAAAATGATAAGGTACATGTACTAGTAACAAATGTACTGGTATGTGAAGTCAATGGAAACAGATGTACAACTGAGTAGCCTTGTGGTAGTATATTCCCCCTAGCCTCTGAACTATTTAGTTTTAGAAGGTATTATAATGCAGAATAAAACAGAGTTGCCTTGAAAAGATATGTATTTATTTTTTGTACAAATATGTTTTAGGAAAGTTAACACTTCCTCTACAAAAAGATTCAAAATATTGTTTTCAATGTGGCACAAGATGCTAATGAGAAAATGCCCTTGATTGTTAAATTTAACAAATGTACACAGTAGCAGAAGTAATGCACTTTTCAACATTTGGCATCAACTTTGAATCTTGAAAAAGATTGGAGCCAAAACATTTTACTGATATTATAATTTCAATCTTAGCATATGAGAAAAACAGAAGAATCGTGCTTGTTATTTAGCAAAACTTTTAATTTTAGGGGGTTGAATTTAAATTGTCCATGTTTCTGGCCAATATGTCAAAAAATGGTAAATAAAGTCCACATATTTTTTTAAAAAAAATTGCATTTGAAGGCCCCATTGCCAGAATTTTTTTTATTAAACCTAAATCATTTGTGTGATCAAAGAACATGTGGACACCAATAATACTTCTAGAATATGTTTTTTCTGTGTTGCACTGATAATTTTAGTTCCTGATTGTATATCGACAGTTTCTTGCAATTCCAAGACTCTCTCTCCATTCTAGGGGGCAGTTTGGCCTGGTGGTTAGGGCACTGGACTTGTAGTCCAGAGGTCACAGGATCAAATTCTCCTGCCACAAGATGGAAATGTGTTTGTTGGCCTTATTTTCAACTGCCCATGCTTCGTGAAAAGACAAATAGTCATATTCCTGCCAGTTGGGATTTTTAACTAGTTTCTCTTTTATTTACAATATTTGTTTGTTTATTTGCAGTGTCCTTGGTAAGCATAGCTGTGCGTAAGACATCAACACATAAATACAGTAATTTCTATTAATTTTAAATATTTTCCTCCACACTGACAAAACAGGGGGAAATTTCCAGTGTCCCTGCTCACATATTTTTTCCCCAGCCTCTATGAACATCCATTCCCAGCCTGTATGAAGGATGAAATAGGCCTTTGCATAGGAAGACTCCAAAATAAATTTTGCACTGGTATGTGCTCATTTTAAAGCTTTTCAGTTTTCCGATTTACTTGAGCAACACAGTATGTTTTTTTTAAACCTGTGGGGACATTAAAATTCAAGTTGGGATTGAGAAAAATGCTTGTTGTAACCTATTGTTAAATACCGTAAATCTGCAATTCGACAGGTCGAAGTAAATTCCTGTCACGGCTTTCTTCTAGCCCTCTAATGTTTATGGCCTTCGTAAGAGGAATAAATGAACCAACCGTTTGCAATCACCTAGATGTAAGTCACAACATAAAAGAACGAACCGTATTCGCTCGGAGGTTGCTCCTGTGACTGATACTTCGGTGGTTTAATCGCCATGTAGCCTGCGAGAGCAGACGCATTTCCGGCCGTCGCTTCTCTCCGCCGAAAAATAGCGTCTGCGAAACCGAGCCAGGAAACGATTTCTGTGACGTCAGTTCAAGGTAACCAATGAAAATTTACCTTAAATATCCGAAGAGGTGCCACGCGTGTAGCCTGTGAGCCGTCACACAATCGCGTGGAAAAAACAATGGCAAACGAAGTGGACACTACGCGATGAGGAACGTCTTGCAAAGTGTTTCAGTTTAATGCTTTAATTGGCAGTGGGAGACGTACTCACGAATCTTTAGAATGGATTTGGGACATCAGCAATTTTCTAAGCATTACCTGAGAGGAATATTTAATTTTACTATTGTGATCGTCTTTCCGCCGCTTGTAAGTTCTAAGTTGAATGAAGACAATGAAGGACCAAGTCAGCCTATTATCGTCGCTTGACCTAACTGCAATAGTGCTGAATATCACACGGTACATTGGAAGCCGAGAAAAGTAATATTGAAAAATATAGCCGCTATTTGATCGTGTACGGATCACCAGAGTCTCAGATAGGTGAGATAAATATTCGGTAGCAGCAGTCGTTGT
Organism: Oculina patagonica; assembly: GCF_052425735.1. NCBI lineage: Eukaryota > Metazoa > Cnidaria > Anthozoa > Scleractinia > Oculinidae > Oculina > Oculina patagonica. The sequence goes on along the minus strand of NC_135770.1, from coordinate 22,171,539 downwards.
TCACGAACCATATGAACATGTTACTAGTTTTGTTGGTAAGTTTATTTTATTGTATATACTGTCACCAGGGATTTCAAAACAAGTCATAAAATCGATAAGAAATTTTAGGAAAATGTATTATCAACCGGAACCGTGTAGCCGGCAGTTCCCAACTTAGAGAGCGACAGAAATCGAGCCAAATTCCGGAGTTTTGGGGTCAATTGCGGTAAAATCATTACTTGCTGTAACTAGTAACTTTACTCCTAGACAAAACTGCCCTGAACTGAAACTAAGATGACGATACCAAATAAAAGCAATACTATTATTGGTCAGAGTTGTAATTTCAGTGTACTGTCTCTTCCGAAAGAGACGAATCTTTCGAGCGACTCTCTGAGATTCGCCTTTACGCAGCGGATCAAGATGTAAACATAACTTTAGCTATCGCTAAAATCTGCGAAAGTTTTCTTGGTTTTTATTCTTTGGGACAAACTTTTGAGTCTTCGTGGTGCAAAGAAGGACGCTAAGAACGCTTCAGGGTTAAGAACTCGCAGGCCTTGCAATGACGCTTGTCGCAACTTTTTTGTGTAATTTCTCGAAAGGTCAAGATGAAACTCACCTGGTCGATTGTCGCGTCCGGTGTGTTGCTAGAATTTATTACCTATCTACTGACAAAAAGGACATACATTAACCTCCTTTGCAACTGAAAATGTTCTTCTGCAAAGAACTACTTTCACCGGGGGAAGAAACCTTCGATGTTTCAAAAAAATTGCCATAGCATCTCGCAGACAGCTCATAACAGCTTTGTCGCGAGGGAGCCACGTGGTGTGCACTCGTGTTTTATTCTATCGCGTAATCTAATTGGCCAAAGAGAAAACAAAAGATGCGACGTCACAGAAATCGTTTCCTGGCTCGGTTTCGCAGACGCTATTTTTCGGCGGAGAGAAGCGACGGCCGGAAATGCGTCTGCTCTCGCAGGCTAATCGCCATGTGACTCTTGAGAACGCGTCTTGCATAATACCAAGAACAGAATCATCGATAGTCGATATGTTGCGATGCATCGTGCGAAAGTGCTGCATCAAACCATTATACTGCCCCTGCTCTCGAAACACTTATAACACAAAGCTTTTCCAATTTTCCTCGCATACTGAAAAAGTCGACCAAAGAGGGAGAAAAGTACCCGCTTTTGTCATACTTGCATGTTCAGCTTCCGACGCCATCTTGTATATTCCTAAAGAAATTGATCTAGACCCAGACTCTCTCGGAAATCGGGCGCCATTTTGAAATCATTATCTGGCAGAGGCCTCCGCTCCTTCGCCCTTCCCGTCGTCCCCCGCGCTCCCCCTAATTTTCATTTTTCGTGTTTTCGCCTTCCTCCCCCCGTGTTTTTTCGCCTTCCCCCACGAAAGAGGCCTCTGCGGAGGAGAGAGTTCCGAGACAATGTTTACAACCGACTTGTGCTATATTCGCTGCTGTGAATCTAATTATGATAATTCGCTTTGTTTCAGCGCACGGTACGCAAAGCTGAGAACAATACCGTCTAATTACGTGTACAAAGAACTTTAAGAAAAACATTCTCATGAATATTTCGTTTGTTGTCGGCTTCAGTCGTCGCAGTTCGTGCACACTCTTTAAATAAATACATACATAATGATTTCAAGGCTCCTGCGCGACCTTAAAGGAAGTCCTTTTTTTATTCAAGGTATCTTTTGAGTTCAAAAAGAATGGTAGAATTAGAAAATACTTCATTTATGTAGCGCCATATGAAGAGTTCTTAGGCGTTTTACAAAATTAAGGTGATACACCTGAACATTTGACCATGGAAAACAAAAAATGTTTTCCAGGGTTTCCGGTTTGGTTTACTTCCGGGGTAGATTTTCAGACTTCCGTGTTGATTTCTATTGTTCTGTGAGGACCAGTAAGACACTGAATTATTATTCAGTTTCCCAGAGTGAGTCCCGGCGACCCTAACGCTGACCAACCGCTGACGGATCGCGGAGCCGGGGGTCACTCTGGGCTCGAGATTGCTCTAGTAACAAAGAAATACATGTATGCATCGTTCCCAGGGCTTTTGAGTTTACATAGGGAAAAGTCCTGGGAACGAGCTTGCCAAAACAGCTTTGATATTTGACTTTTGCGAAAATTTTAAGGGGGAGGCGCATTCTTCCAGTGCTATCGTGCGTTTGCAGTTAAAGACGAAGGTTCTGGGTTCGGTAAAAAGTCCGCCGTCGCAAGAAACTTCATTACGGTAAATTTAGCAACTGTTTCTGTGCTTTTGCACAAACTCCGTATTCAGAGAGCGCCTGGCCACAAAAAAGCTTTGTTGATATATAAAAAAATAGGGGATAATCTACTCTAATTTTTCAAGACATAGATACTCGAATTGAACTAGCAATGATGTTCAAGAATATTACCCGAAATACGATAAAAACGCGGGATCCTAGTCAATTTTTTAGTTCTAAAACTAAAGGGTCAGCATGGGGTTTAACTGATAGCTGAGCATTGGTCGAAATTTGAACTGTCTGCTGAGAAATGACGCGTTTTTTATCTGATAGCTGAAAATTTTCCAATAGCTGAGAAATGGGCTGAAATTTAACTGATAACTAAAAATCACGAACCCCCTTGTAAACCCTCTATTAAAGGGAATTTGTTTACTGCTGGCAGTAAACGTTGCGTTACTGTACTGGAACGTTCGGTTTCCCTAGAGGCAATACAAAAATAACACATAGACAGGAAGACACTACAACGACTCATAAACAACACGAGACAGGAAGTTTTTACTACGACTTATAAACAACACGAGACCGGAAGATTTTACCACGACCTATAAACAACACGAGACAGAAAGATGTTACCACGCGACTTATAAACAACACGAGACCGGAAGACTTAACCACGACCGATAAACAACACGAGACAGAAAGATGTTACCACGCGACTTATAAAAAAAACGAGAACGGAAGACTTTACACGCGACTCATTAAAATTTATAATAGAAGACAAATTAAGTCGCCAATGTCAACACACAATTCTCCTTAACGATCTCCTTGATTTTAGCATCATCATCATAATCATCATCATCATCATCATCATCATCATCATCATCATCATCATCATCATCTTGGACAATCCTGTCCAAGTGTGAAAGGCGCAATGAAGTTAACCCTATGTGAAGCACAAACCCGTGAATCAAGACCAGACCACAACACCGGGAACTCCGTGCCCTACTCTATGCGATAAGTGTGTGGGTTCTTTAACGTCCCCTGCTGACTATAACACTAAAGATGCAGGAGACGAGGCCTAAAGTTTATCGTCCTTATCCGAGAAGACTAGAACATTTAACCATTTGCAGATGTCATATTGCAACGGCAGCAAGTTCTTCTCAGTGTTGGTCCAGTCTGGGAGTCGAACCCGAGACCTCCAGTACAACAGTCCGGCACTAGTTGGGAGAATTTGATCACTCCTTATTACCAGTGATCTGTATGTTTGAATGTTTAATTAAGGTGTTGACACCTGTCATCTTAGAATTGAGACTGAAGCGAGAAAAAATTTGCAAGAAAAAACCTCTTGCATCGTAAAATGTATTATTCGATTTCCTATACAGAAAGTTCAGTTAATAGCTAGAAGCAGAATGTTTTTTTTTTTATTTAACTCCTGCCAAAAAAGCTTTCAGTTGTCAACATTTCAATACAAAACGAGCAGTCCCGCACCGGTTCAAAGCGTCTCTCTGATTGGCTGATTCACGAGAACAATAGAAAATTATTTATTAAAATAAATACTTTATATGTTTTGTGGTGATTTATTTTACCATTAGTAGTTCCTCCAATTTACATCCCATCTAAGGAACATTTCTGGCTATGACCGGAGCCGGCCATTTCTGGCCGAACCGGCCGAACCGGCCGTACCGACGGTACCGGCTGTACCGGCCGTACCAGCGGTACCGACTGTACCGAGTGTACCGGGCGTACCGAGTGTACCGGGTGTACCGAGTGTACCGAGTGTACCGAGTGTACCGAGTGTACCGAGTGTACCGAGTGTACCGAGTGTACCAAGTGTGCCGAGTGTACCGAGTGTACCGAGTGTACCGAGTGTACCGAGTGTACCGAATGTACCGAGTGTACCGGCTGTACCGACTGTACCGGGTCTATCGGGTGTACCGAGTGTACCGGGTGTACCGGGTGTACCGAGCGTACCGAGCGTACCGGGTGTACCGAGTGTACCGGCTGTACCGGCTGTACCGGCTGTACCGGCTGTACCGGCTGTACCGGCTGTACCCGCTGTACCGGCTGTACCGGCTGTACCGAGTGTATCGAGTGTACCGGGTGTACCGAGTGTACCGGGTGTACCGGCTGTACCCGCTGTATCGAGTGTACCGGCTGTACCGGTTGTACCGAGTGCACCGGCTGTACCGACTGTACCGGGTGTACCGAGTGTACCGAGTGTACCGGGTGTACCGGGTGTACCGAGTGTACAGAGTGTACCGAGTGTACCGGCTGTACCGGCTGTACCGGCTGTACCGGCTGTACCGGCTGTACCGGCTGTACCGAGTGTACCGAGCGTACCGAGTGTACCGAGCGTACCGAGTGTACCGGCCGTACCGAGTGTACCGGGCGTACCGAGTGTACCGAGCGTACCGAGCGTACCGAGTGTTCCGAGTGTACCGAGTGTACCGGGCGTACCGAGTGTACCGGGCGTACCGAGTGTACCGAGCGTACCGAGCGTACCGAGTGTTCCGAGTGTACCTTGTGTACCGTGTGTACCGAGCGTACCGGACCGTAGAACGTTGAGAGTAAGAAGAAGTATCACAAAAGTTTGCAATGAGATGTATATAATTATCGTACAGTAATTGTGGTTCACAAAGTTCTCAAGCTTTACGCAAAAGCTCGCGGTGATTCTGTGTCATTCTGTAAAACGTCAAACCTGCTTTTTGATGTTTGGTGTTGTTTGAAAATAATTATTTCAACAAGAAAGTAGGACAGAAGTTGGCAATAGATTGAAAATAATTCAGGTGTATAAGTCTGACGGACTTCCTCTTATTCCATCTTTCGGCGTGACAGTATTTCGTGGGAATTTATTTTCGCTATTTGGAGAAAAGTATGTTAAAACATTAAAAAATATATGTCCAATAATGTTTTAGTTTTATTGGAGACATATGCGGCGTTCACAAACGACTTTGGGAAATACTTTGTGCAGAAGATTGAAACGATCCGAAGTGGGCTTGACACGGATCCTGCTTTTTCACAGTAGAAAATGACACTTAATGCGCTGCTGTTGCTGACCCGGCACCATCGTTTGCTGGATTTACGCTGCTGTCTTGTAATGATGTTAAATACTAGCAATCAACTGAAATACTCTTTACATAGATTGCAACCGAATGACCTCCTCAGGATCGTACCGTTACTGATGTTCGAGACAAAGAGTTGCATATAAACTATAAATTTAATTTTCTAGTAATTTTCTTCGTGCAGCCAGAGTGTGCGCTTATTTGTGCAATGTACCTTATTACATATAATTTTCGCGACACCCCTTTCCTTTTATTTCGCGAATTTCGATATTCCAAAAAATCGCGAAATAAAAGTGACGCGAACAATAAGTGTCGTGAATATGACATGCCGCGAAAAGTGACTCACATTATATCAATAATAAAAAAATATAGATTACTTCATAGAAAGTGCGCCGTACGGATTTATATTCACGAGTTGCAAAACTTTCGAAAACGAACGAGTGAGCGTAGCGAACGAGTGAGTTTTCCAAAGTTTTGCAACGAGTGAATAAAAATCCGTACAAAGCACTTTCTATGCTGTAATTTGTTTATTATATATATAACGAGAATTCAACCATTGAACACTTTACGCCGAATTTTCCAGTTTATAACATTTGACATACAACAGCTGCAGTTAACGGCGCGAGAAAACAAAGCTGCAAATGCACATAGCTTTACAAGCGAATTCGCTATTTCATACATATACAAGAAAAAAAAAAGAAAAAATTACTGGCGACAAACTCTTCTAGACAAAAACTTTATTAAAATAAACACACTGTGTTACATTTACGTTTTAAAAAAAAACTTCGTATCGCATCGAGAAAACTTCGCCACAAGCGAATAAACTACTGGCGAATAAACTGGCGAATTGTGAACAAATTGTTACAACACAAGGAGTCGGTTAATTAAACAATAATTACGACTTAAATCGCAGATTAAAAATGCAGTTTACTTAACCAAGACGATCCTAAATGCGCCTGAATATTCTTAGAAAGTCCGCGGATGTGTTGTAGTTCCGATGTAGGTCTTGTCTTCGCTTTCATTTATCGACACTTCGCCTTCGCGCCTTCACTTCGCCTTTAGAATGATTTTTATCACTGTCGTATTCTTTAGGTTTTGCTTAGCGTGTTTCTGTTGGCTTGCATTTCCATTAAGTTCTTGAAAGGCAAACTTTTGTAAAGGAAGAAAACGTGTAGCCATGTTTTCAAAACATAAACTGCCGTCGAAAGGAAACTTGCCGCTCGCTTTCTCAACTGAATTCTCAGCGCTGTGATTAGTTGAGTCGTACTACCCTAGATGCTGATTAGTTATATTTTTCACATGTGAAGAAAGCTATACGCGAAGCTGATTGGACGTATCGCTTTTTTCACATGTGAAATATAGCAAATATAGAATTCTATTTGCAAGTTTCATTGCTTAAAATTCTCGCTATATATATAATAAATAAGTTTAGTACCACTAAAGGAAGGAAGGAAGGATCAGTTTTGAGTGTAAATGAATGTTGTCGTCAATTGGCTCAAGAACAATAACTCATGCACATACAAACATGGCCTACTTGTAGACATTGTAAGAAGTGCTCTGTTGTCTGTCGGTGATGCATGTGTTTGTTTCCGGCCAAATCAGAAGTTTCCCGAACTTTAAGAGATCTTAAGATAATTCGGTTGAAATTCGCTCGGTGAATATTCGTTTTCTTCGTCCACGTTGTAAGCTCTGAAAAATATCAATCTTTTCGGTAGTTTCTTTGCGAATGTGAGAGTACACGTTTTGTTTTAGCAGGTTTAGTTGGAAATTTGAATTTGCCGGCTTTCGAAAAAATACACGGCTTGGACCGTTTTCATGGAAGTGGTCCGTATGGCAAAATCCCGACCAAAAAAGAACCAATCAAAACGCTCGGATTTGTCTAAGACTGGCTTTGCCATATAATAGTAGTAAATATGGTGGTAAAGGGGATATGCATGACGCGTAATTTTAAAAAATAAATTACTCACTCGAGGAAATTACACACACACACACACACACACACACACACACACACGACACACACAGGAATCATGAAGTACACGATTGGACGAAATAAGTTGTGTAAAATACGCGTTCCCTCTGCTTTATTAATCCTTTTTGGGTTTTTGTTTGTTGTGAACTCAACGGCAAATTTCGGTGAACATGCATCGCTTAAAAGATCATATTAATCGTAGTACAGGTATGAAAAACGGCATCTAAGCCGGTACGCTCGGTGCGCTGGGTACACCCGGTACGCCAGGTACGCCCGGTACACTTGGTACACCCGGTACACTCGGTACGCCCGGTACACTCGGTACACTCGGTACACTCGGTACACTCGGTACACTCGGTACACTCGGTACACCCGGTACACTCGGTACGCCCGGTACACTCGGTACGCTCGGTACACCCGGCCGTACCGACTGTACCGGCCATACCGACTGTACTGGGTGTACCGAGTGTACCGGGTGTACCGAGTGTACCGACTGTACCGGCCGCACCGACAACGCGATATAACTCAAACAGTTCCAACATAAGAAAACGTCCAAAGCTTACAAAACTGACAATCTCAACTAAAATATCGTAAAAAACGATGCATCTCGTCGAACAGACGAACATAGCTAAATGACACCAACCGTTTCGCCAACCAACTTTGGCTTCACAACCAAAGTTCGCGTATGATTGGTCCGGTACGTCTCGGTACAGAATTTATAAAATCAGCCAAAATCAGCCAATCAGAGAGCCGCTTTGAATCGGTGCAGGACAACTGTGGTGTAGGGAAGTAACCCCACTAGCCTGGCCGAGCCTCTCGCATACCGGTTGGGGTTTGAGGGGATTTTTGAGTTTTGGGGAGAAGGTGTATTTTTGGGGTACTCTTTCCTATAAATGTGAAGATCTTTTGAGTTTGTACTGAAGCAGCAAGGTGCGTGAGCAGCCGAAGGCCACAATCTTTCCCCATACCTTATCCACGCCGGACAATGAGCGGCATAATTAATGAGTGAGAATGGTATACTATTCTCATTCATAATTATGACGCGGAATTCAGAAGTGCGTGGATTACATAACCCCATTTGTTTATAGATAGTTGTGTTAGGTAATGCTTAATCACCACGTGCACAATCGCCGTATTTAAAGATCCCTTTGCTTAGTTTCGGGGCATTTCGAAAGAGATACGCAAGCCGGGAAGTCCGGGCGAATTTTCGACCCTCCCACCTCCCCTTCGGCGACGTAATAGACAACTATAGTGCTTTCTCACCCTGTCACTCATTGCCTCGGCCACAATCTTTCCTCATACCTTATCCACGCCGGACAATGAGCGGCATAATTAATGAGTGAGAATGGTATACTATACAGAAAGTTCAGTTAATAGCTAGAAGCTGAATGTTTTTTTTCTTATTTAACTCCTGCCAAAAGAGTAACACTAGCTTTCAGTTGTCAACATTTCAATACAAAACGAATGAGCAATTACTAATGCTCCATTTGTGACTAATGGATGCTGCGCGCTGTCATCAAACAAACTTCTCTCATTGGCTAAAACCGACATTAAAATACTTTATTGGCAAAAAAAAGTGATATTTACTTCAAAGTTCTCAGTTCGCTCGCAAGAGATTCACGTTGGCAGGAAACTTGTTAACACGTTTGTCCGACTCCCGAGGAAATATTTTTTTTTTCTCAGTTACCATTTTCTCTCTTTTCATTTGGCCTATTTTTTTCTTGCGCTTTCTCTGATCACCGACGAAACTCAAGGTAAGTTCTGTACCATTTGTTGTTTATACGAAGCTATTCTTGCTTTTTTGCGTTTGTGTTATAACTTATTCAGTTGATATCAAAATACTCTGTTCTAGAAGGAATCCGTTAGAAAAGCTATTTCATTTAAAGTAGTGTATGTAACTATGTGTTTTGCAAATAAAAAATTAAAAAAGGGTTTATTGTCTTTGTAACATTCTTTATTTCCTTGTTTCCTGTAATTTTGTATCTTAATAACACAATAGCTGGTTATTTGATATACTATGGGTGTCAACCAGAACTGAATAGAAAATAAATTGTCGAAGAAGTCGAAGAAACATTTATGTAACTACATAGTTGCAAAAAACAATGACTCCTGTTATCCGATTCTTTAGTTATTTCAGTAGGACATACATTTACATCCCAGTGTCTATAAAGAAACATCGAAGGATTGAAATTAGATATAAAAATTGTCAAAATTTGTGCATTAAAATTTATATATATACATATAACAAAGAAAGAAAAAAGTATACCACTTTTGCTACTTTCTTATGAAAAGCTAAAACATACACTTTCTAAAAAATGTATAAATTCCAACGAATTTTTTAGTCAACCATATACGTGTCCGTCCTAAAGTATTTAAGGTGGCTCCATAGGGTTTTGAGATATAACGGCGCGCGCACAAGTGATACCCATCAAGAGATCATTTTCGCGTTATTTTTTAAACTATTTAAATAAAAGCTGCCGAAATATTAAAAACAAGGACTAAAATATGTTGTGCATCATTCTTTTTTAAAATAACGGCCTTTGTTTTTGAGCTACATCTTCTCAAAAAGTCCTATTTTTTGGTGTTTTTATGGCTTTGATCTTAAATTTCTTTAATTTTCTTCGGTGAAAATTTTTGAAATTCTCCCAACGGATTGAATCTGATGAGAAATAACTTTTAAAAACAAAAAAAGTAGGGGTCGTCCAGGTCGTTTTTGCGTTTTTGGCTATTTTGTGTTTTTTTGACTAAGCAAAAAAACTGGCTTACAAATTTTTTTTAAAAAACGGCAAAAGGGGCAGTTAAAAAGGTATCACATCTATGCCAAATTTAAAGGAATTTCACCGAAGGAAACTCTAGTAATTACAAGGGGAAAATTTCTATTTTCGCTCGAATAATAATTACGTCATCAGAATAGAAATTGTCCAAGATCGCTATTTGAGCATGCGCGAACTTTCGAACCATACGAGTTGATGAGTAAAGACGAGCGTTTCCCGTTGTTGTCGGGTTTTGTGCGAATATCTGTTAACCCCAAGGTTGCTTAGAGACATACCTTTATCCTTTATGTAGTAGAATCTCTGAAATTCTGCTCGAAGTATCTCACAATCGCGGAGACTATTTTTTATTTTGTCTTTTGCTTTCGATCGTACGAACTTCACAAAAGCGGCCAGAAGCACCGCGGACGTTGTAAAAACCTTTTTAGGGTGTTGTAAACTCTTTAATCTGCTCAACACAGGAAAGCGCAGGTGTTATTTCATTGGCAGGAAGCAAGTCTCGCGTTTTCTCGCCGAAAATTTCACGCTCGCGTGAAGCCGCCATGTTTGTTTTGATTTGCCGGCATTTCAAGCTCGCCCTTTCGTACCCATTCTTCGCGCGGTCAAGAAACCCTATGGAGCCACCTTAAAGAAAACAATTCAGAATCTCTTTTACAATTTACTGAAATTTATGAAACAAATATTTGTCTACAGTTAAAAAGAAAATGGAAAAACCAAACGTTAAAGTTCCCACTGTGTCACATAGATTTAAAACAAGTTATCAAATTCTGTTTCAGTCGCGATATTAAAATATTGTTGCTCTATTAGAAGTTGCTACATGAAGTGTTCCAAAACATCTAAAGTGCTAAAATACTTTAGTTTTGTTTTTGTACGTGAAGTGTCTCCGTCACTTTCAAAACAAGCCACGAGCAGATGTTTTTGAAAAAAAATGTTAATTATTCACAATGCTCTAATCGACGTTTGCGTGCGTTTTGCCTTTCATTTATATGGTGAATTACGACACAATATTGTGCAAGACCATTGTCATCAATAATATGCTATATATATAATGGTGAAGCTTCTAGGCTGGCGTAATGGGAGCGTGTTAACAATACTGAGCTGCCCAACCGGTCACTCTTTATAGCCCGCAGTTAGCCCACTAAAATGTCACATTCTTCCCACCAGTGTGAAAAATGTTGCCGCAAGAGGACCTCAGCGGTTCCCTCCACTGATATGTTTACACTGAAAAAATGAATTCCACTATCGGAGCGTGTCGAAAGTAGCATCGAAGATTCCAAGGCACCGTTTAATGCTTACCTGTGAGCCTGGTCGTCCCCAAAGGACGAATGTCACATCCATTTTGCAGTTTGTCCGCCGTATTCAGAATAGTCGGAGGGCAATAAATAGATCACATCGGCGGTAGAATATATGGAGAAAAACCTTTAATGGATTTTTAATGGAGTTTTTAATGGTCTTTGGATAAAAATGCCAGCTGAAATGTGTCCTTGATACCCGAGGACACCACCGTTTCAATATTGTCTGCATTTTGTGTAAGCATTTCGTTAAGCAAGTGGCTTCGTCAAAGGGTTTCGGTGTCGAAAACTGTGAAGTGTCTTTGCGTGCCGTGCAATGTATAGAGTCTGTAGAATACGAGGACTACTTCATTTAGACAATAAATCTACTTTTTGCTAGTTGTAATCGACGAGCCTGAGTTATGTCCTCAAACATGTGCATGCACCTTTATAAGTCGTGAAATACATAAAGTATTTTATATTAATTTTCAAACGGTAAGCAAACAACAAAACTTGAAAATAATAGGCGCCAGTTTAATAAGATAAGCAACAGTAATAATAGTAAAAATAAAAAATGGAACAAATAAAACAATTATATATATAAAAGATGATGTATTCATATCAAAGAGGTCTATGACCTACTCGTGAATGCGTTAGGTATATTTGAATCGTTCCTTTCAACAGTACAGTATCGATGGAAAATATTCATTATAGGGATTAATAATAATAATCAACTTTATTTAAAGAGGGTGAACACATAACAGGTCGCTTTGGTATAAGAATTACTTTTTTCATCATTTTAATTGCTTAGTAAACCTATGGTTCAGTGGTACTCCTCTGCGTTCTAAAGCGTGTGACCCGGGGTCAACTCTCATACCCTGTGGCTAAAATTCTTTTTTTCTTCTTATTTTTTTTCCACGTATATTATATTCATATCTGTCTTGTATAGAGTTTCGTTACTCTTTTACTGATTATCCTTTAATAAATCGTGCCGTGCTCTAACCTTCCCAGTCTTTAAATAACAGATACATAAAGTCACTGGTCATCGTTTCCGAATGTTCGCGATTATTATACTGTATAAGAAAAGGCAATATTTCATCGTTTGGGAAACGATTGTTTCTCATTTACAGGGGTGAAGTATTTTCTACACTTATTTCTTTGAACTGATACCTTTGTAAAGCTGTATTTTTATTCACAGCCGAGGGAAACGAAATTTAGAAAGCGCCTGTGAGCATACCTAATTTACATAATGTTAACAACGATGGAAGGATGGACGGATGGCTAAACTTCCTCACTATACTCGTTCATTATGCATTCACGAGTAAAAATGAAGTAACATAGTGTAAATCTAACAGCCTCCGTTAATAAGGCTGCGTTTATTTATGTTGTCTTTTAATAGTATTATTATTTTATTTGCAGGCACGTGCGGGCGACACGTTAAATTTACTACTGAAAAAGATGGCCACGCTCTTAACGGTCACGTGATTAAAAACCTTTCTCTACAACTGGGTCAGACACGTGATCCTTGCAGAGGTCAATGTGTTATGGAGAGTCGCTGCGTGTCAATCAACATCGGTCCACCAATAAACGACAGAGTAGTATGCGAGCTGAGTGACTCGGATCACTCTTTTCACCCTGAAGGTCTTAAACCACGAGCAGGCTTTACCTACATCGGCACTGAGGTGATTTTTTTTCCAAAGCTACATTAAAAATCAATCTTCAAAGAGATCCTTAAGGCCTGACCAAAAACTGGCAGTTTACTAACTAGATATACTTTAACTGCACCGTACTTGACATCTATAAAATGGTAAGACCATTATCTTTAAAGTTAAATTGTGTAGGTAGTATACGGTTAAAATTTCTAGGGGCATTCACCTTATTACATGAAATTTTCGCGTCACGTTAATTTCGCGAAATTAAAGTGACGTGAATAACAAGTGTCGCGAACATAACATGGCGCAAAAATTAAGTGACTCACATTATGTCAATAATAAAGAAAGAAAGAAGTTGAGTTCAACTGAAGGAAGGAAATATCAATCTAAATGGATGTTGTCGTCAATGGACTCAAGAACAATAACTCATGTACAAGCATGACCTGTTTGTAGACATTGTGACAACTGCTCTGTTGTTGCTACTGCCGCGCCGAAATTTAGTCCCGCCCTTGCGTTTTCTTAATTTTGATGTTATTTTTCCTTTGAAGTAGTTTTATTTAAAATAATATTGCAAAGGAAATGTAAATTGTATCTTATTCAAAAACGCGAAATTAAAGGGATTCAAATACAAAATTTTCGCAAAATCGCGAAATTTAAGTGTCGCGAAATATGTACACCTCTAAATCGCGAAATTAACGTGTCGCGAAAACTTCATGTAATAAGGTAAGTTATTAAACAACATTAAGAAAAAAAATAACATATCCCTTAGAAGGGCTATTGAGACCTTTGAAGGGGATGGGGCCTTAATAGAGTGGAGTGGCTTATTCTTTTTTTTCTCTCTCTTAACAGAATCATTGTAGCAGCAGCCCATGTTTGAACAATGGCACCTGTCAAGCTGGATTCACCAGTAAAGGTTTTCGTTGTATCTGTCGCACTGGATTCAGTGGAACAAACTGCCATGAAGGTATTTTGAACTGGTAATAAATCAAGGAATATCAATTTCCCTCCTCTCCATTTTATAGCCGAATTTATAGCGAGGTGGCAATGACTACTCCGTTCTAAAGAAGCTAACATATATTTTTTGTTCTACCTCTTCCAGCTGCAAAGTCTTGCAAGGAACTGTATGACGAAAACAAGTAAGTCAAAAACAGTTGAGGTCATTGATATCAGAAAGTTAGTTAATTAAAATTTCGTTATTGAATTTGTTACTTAAAAATGACGAACATGTTTTTCTTTTTGTTTTTTCCACATCTAGCGTTGAAAAAAGGTGGCAACAAATAGGAAAGAGCAAATCCGTCTTTCTTAGAAGTCTGGGACTTGAGTGATTAGTTTATTGTTATGAAACATTGACATCAAACTCGAAAATATTTTGGAGCAAATTAGGAAACAGTTGATTAGAAAGATCAATAAAAATTAATCTCCGGAGTGATCGAAACGTTAGACCCTTATGAAAGCCTTTGAAACATGGACCGTGGTCGATGTTTTTGGTTACTTTTTTTTTAATGTTTGTTTCTCTTTTTACACTATCTCTTGGTAACAGACGTTTTAATATTCAACAGGTCGAGGATTAGTGAGCTGGTTACGCTCCACTTTGACACAAAACCAACTTCCGTTTTCTGTCACTTTGGAGATTTTGGATGTGGAGATGGGGCATGGACGCCGGTCATGAAGATTGACGGAAACAAGGTATGACATTTAATGGTCATCCTTTCTAATGGCGCAGAATCCTGATTTCTGAAATAAGATAACCGTTAAGACAGATGTTCAAATATTGAAATATGAAGTGATTTTTTTTTCAGAGCACCTTTCATTATACCTCGGGGTACTGGAGCGATAAAAATGAATACAACCTTCCTGGAGGAGAGACTGGGTTTGACACACAAGAGACCAAGTTACCGACCTACTGGAACACAGCCTTCTCCAAGATTTGTCTTGGTATGAAGATCGGCCAACAGATCAACTTCGTTGTCATCAACAAGCAGGCTGACTCTCTGTACTCACTGATCGCTGATGGGCAATACCGCGCCACCTCACTGGGTCGTAACACGTGGAAGACGCTGATTGGTTCACAGGCCTCCTTACAGACCAACTGTACATGGAAGGGTTCAATGCTGTGGGTGCTCCTACTTTAAATTGTAAAGCAAGAATCGGTGTCCTTGGTAACGAGAAAAAAAAACTGCGACCGAGGTGATTCCAGAATTGGGTTTGGGACTGGAGGGTATCCTGATTACTCTAACACGTGTTGAAACGAGGCTAAGAACTCACCAGATAATGGAGTCAAACACATCAAAGCCATGGGTATTATCTTGGTGCAATGACAAGTACAGCAGTGAACTTTCAAACAAACGGTCTTAAACCCATGTCGGATGTGACTTTTTTAATAGATAGATGTAGTTCAGGGCACAAAACAATAGAACACTCCTAATTTTTAACGCATTTAACCGAAACAACAAACCACAAGCTGAAAGTTTTTAAGCTCAGAAAGAAATCCGGTGGGGATTGCTTTTTTTCATACTCCTGCGACATGCATGCAACCATGTTAACCTTATTCAGACCGGGCTTTTTTGGATCTTTTCAGACCGGGGGGGGGGGGGGGCGGATTCCGTCCCCCTCCGTATTAAACTTCCCGAATATTTAAGCAATCACAATGAAACTTAAAAGATATATAGTATGTCCGAAAATCTATATTTTGGTATACGTCACGTAGGATGATGACGTCACATCACGTGACAATTGCATCATGATGTCAAAACAGCCCTCATCTTGGATCCGCCATCTTGCATTTCAAAATGTTTCCAAAACTTCAGAAAACCACCCAAAATTACTACAAAGTACTCAAGACCAATAAACATAACATAATCCTCTTCGCGCCTAGGAGGCACATAAGGCTGAAACCAAAGATTTCCATTGCTCCCTTTCCATGGCTGCCTTCTCAAGTTCTTTCCACGTCTTCCCTGCTGTTTTCATGTCTGCCTCGATCGTCCTTCTCCAAGTCTCTCGTGTGCCTGAAAACCGTGAAAGGGGAAAATAATTACATTTAAGTTATTTTTTATTAATAGAAACACGAAAATTACAAATTTGGTAAAACATGCCTGTCAAAATGCCATTGCCATGGTGACGTCAAGATCTCGACACAACAACCTATCCTACCAAATTATTTCCAGTTACATTTTAGATAAGCTCGCAAAGTTTTGCAGCGTTTGGTTGAATCGAAAAAACGTTTAAGCGTTCAAAATCACCGCGGGCATTCCCCCCCCCCCCCCCCCCTTCTCTATCCTCTTTTATCAAGACAAATACACCCCAACTAAATACTCTTTAAGAATATCACTTGAAATAAGATAAAAACGTAGGATCATAATCAATTATTTACGGTGGTAAAACGCCAAAGCTATTAAAGGGAATTTGTTTACTGCTGGTTAATGTACTGGAACGTTCGGTTTCCCTAGAGGAAATACAAAAATAACACAAAGACAGGAAGACTTTACCACGCAACTCATTAAAAATTTGTTATAGAGAACAAATTAAGTCGCCAATGTCAACACACAAATTCTCCTTAATGGTCTCCTTGCTTTCATCATCATCATCATCATCATCATCATCATCATCATCACCATCATAGTAATTCTTCCTGGACAATCCTACCCAAGTGTGAAAGGCGAAATGAAGTTAACCCTATGTGAAGCACCAACCAGTGAAACAAGGCCAGGCCACGACACCGGGAACTCCGTGCCCTACTCTATGCGACAAGTGTGTGGGTTCTTTAACGTCCTCTGCTGACCGTAACCGACTGAAGATGCAGGAGACAAGGTCTATACGGTTTATCGTCCTTATCCGTGAAGACTAAAACATCTTACCATTTGTAGATATCATTGCAAAGGCAGCAAGTTCTCCTCGATGTTGGTCGTTCTGGGAGTCGAACCCGAGACCTCCAGCACAACAGTTCGGCACCAGTTGGGAGAATTTGATCATTCCTTATTACCAGTGGTCTGTATGTTTGAATGTTAATTAAGATGTTGACACCTGCAATCTTAGAATTAAGACTGAAGCGAGAAAATTTTTTTCAAGAAAAAAGCTCTTGCATTGAAAAATGTATCATTCGATTGCCTATACAGAAAGTTCAATTAATAGCTGGAAGCTGAATATTTTTCTTTCTTATTTAACTCCTGCCAAAAAAGTAACACGAATTTCAGTTGTCAACATTTTATTACAAAACGAAAGAACAATTACTAATGCTCCACTCATAGACTAACGGATGCTGCGCGCTGTCATCAAATAAACTTCTCTCATTGGCTAAAACCGACATTACAATACTTTATTGGTACAGAGAGAGGTAATATTTACTTCAAAGTTCTCAGTTTGCTCGCAAGAGCTTCACGTTGGCAGCCAACTTGTTTACACAACCGACTCACGCAGGAAAAATTTCTTTTACCATGTTTTCTGTTTTTATTTGGCCTATTTTATTCCTTGCTTTTTCTCTGATCACCGAGGAAACACAAGGTACGTTCTGTTCCTTTTGTTGTTCACGCGAGACCATCCCTGCTTTTTGAGTTTGTGTTAGAAATTATTCAGTTAATATCAACATACGCTGAAATAGAAGCAATCTGTTCGAAAAGTTAGTTCAAATCTTTTGTAACATTCTTTGTTTCTTTGTTTCCTTAATATGTTGTATTTCTATAACAAAAGCTGGTTATTTGACATGTAACATGAGAGGTGTTGGCTTAAACTGAATGGAAAGTGAATCGACGAATGACTATTATGTAAATCAGTTGCAAGAAACATTGGCTCCTGTAATCTGATTCTTTGCAATATTTCATTGAGGTACAAGAGTAGACAGAGGAACATCAATGAAGTTGGATAAAAATTGTCAAAATTAAGTATTAAAGTTAAAGCATACAAACAAAAGAGTATGGCGCTTTCATTATGTTTGTATGAAGAATTGAAACGATCACTCAAAAAAGCTGTTGCTAAAAGTTATCCGAAAGATGTTTTTGCCAACTATATACTTTTACGTTCTAAGGTATTAATTTAAAAAACAAAAAAAACTTGGTGACAAGAAACAACTTTCAGCTACAGGTGCATGCCTTTTAATACAAAGAAGTGCCGTCTAAAAGGGGTTCCCATTTTACCTCAGCTCATAAGTGGCATTTCAAAAGGATGTTTTTATGTAAGTTTTCATATTAACTCATAATTGGGATTTCAAAAGGATGTTTTTATGTAAGTTTTCATATTAACTCATAATTGGCATTTCAAAAGGATGTTTTTAATATGTAAGTTTTCATATTACCTCATGATTTGCATGCAAAATGGATGTTTATATTTAAGTTGTAATATTGTCTCATGTTTTGCATGTCAAAAATTCCGTTAAGTACATGTTGACGGGCAAATGTTGAAAAGAATAATTTTGCAGGTGCCTCACAAAAATATTGCAAAAATGCTTTCCGTTATAATCTGTTGTTTATTTGTGGTTTTCTGAAACAAAGTATATTTTAGGAGGTGTGGAAATGCTGAATTTCTAGTTCTCTCTGCCATACTGAACAGTGTCGGGAGATAGATCATAGTAGGCCGACTCATCTTTTAATTATTTTGTGGATAAAAAAAGTATATTTTTTTCGATATCCGAGAAAACCATTGTTACCTTGAGATTCCAATAGTGAATGCATTTAAAAAGGATAATAAATTTAATCTGACGGGTAGACAGTTTTGAAAACATTTTTTTAAACCATTATTTGAAACTATTTTAAATACGTGATAATTCTTCTTGTTCTCACCCCAGAAACAAACATTACGCCACGCGACGATACTTCTTTCGGTCAGAGTTTTAAACAGCGTCAGTTCTCAAAAGACGAGTTCCATTTTCTTAACGTGCCAACAGTTGGAACAGTTTCCGTGTACGATGACTTTGATTGCACCTTTGAATGCCTCAGCAATCCTTTGTGCTTTTCTGTGAACCTGGCCGCCTCCAAAGGAGCCGATGGAAAATTTTGGTGCGAGTTGCTGTCCTCTGATAAGTACAGAAACTTCACGGAGTACAAAGGAAACAGGACTTCGCATCATTTTGCCATTAAGGTAAGAATTGATTAAAGAAAAATTACCTATAATTTATTGCTTTAAGACATTGCTCTAAATATAGTCATCCTTCTACTCGCAACTAGTTTCTGCATTGTTTAATTACCAATCAATGATTTCTTCTTATTTCAGTCGTCCTGTTCTTCCTCGCCGTGTCAAAACGGAGGTGCATGTGTGACGAACTATAAACATGACACGTTTGAATGCCTTTGTGACAAAGGTTTTATCGGCGAGTTTTGCGAGCAAGGTAGAAGCCATTTTCAAAAAACTTATTTAGCAATTTTAATTATTGTATCCAAGTTTCATTTAGTTTTGTTTCCTTAGTTTCTTTGGTTGCACTGCGTTGTGTGCGGCAATCTAAGTTGCAGAAAAAAAAAATGTACTTTGATAAATCGGCCATGGAAGTTAAAGGCAATATTTTCTAACTACACTTAAAGCAAATAGCTCTATTTTTATTTTTTCTTTCTCTTTCAGCGGTGAAGTCGTGCAAGGAGCTGTATTACGCGTTATTCAAGTAATTTAAAGCTCTAAATTCGGTTGATAGACTAAAAAGTAAAATTATTATAATCGTGTGATGAAACTTTTCGATATTGTAATAGTAGGCTGTATAAGTTATACTCATACAACTGGAATAATTCGAAATTAATCCATTACCATAGATGTTTTTGAAAAGTTTTAGTAATGCTGAAAACGATTCATTCCCTACGTTAATACTCTTAAAGAAACAATTAAGAACCGCAAGAAAATTCACTTTAGTCTTTCTTGTCTAGCCGTCCTTTTATTTCACAATAAAGTTTCATCTATTTTTAGAGTTCTCACTGAAGCAGAATGATGTTTTCTCGTAAATCAAATTTGTAACTTTTCTAGTAGACTTTACAATAGCGAATAGTTTTCTCGCTGTACTGTGTTTAAACCGCTTTATGAACGGCCTGAGCTTTTTTATTTATTTATTTATTTTTTTATTAATTTTATTATGATTTTTTCGCAATAGCAACAGACCTGTCTGCCCATTGATTCTGTGGTGTCTTCATATTGCTAAATTTGTGTTGGAAGCAGTTTGCATCGATCTGTAGCTCCTTAGCTCGCTGCAATCTCCTAATGTCTGACTCCAAATATGAATGTACAAATGCTTCGATTTTTTAGAAGAAGCACTAAACGAAACAAAACGCAAGTTATGATGATCAACAATCAGTAATTCCACCGCCGCTCGCTCTCGCCTTCTTCGGTATTGCTTATGCTAATGACCTTATTATAAACCAAATTTAAACAACTAAATCTAATCAGTTAAAAGGCGCGCACGGTGAAACACTTCAACACGATTGGTGTTTCGAATTGTTACTAATTCTCGGGAAAAAAACGGTTTATAAATAGTTTACTGGGGAGTATGTCAGCACAAGACATTACCAGAGATGTAGACTGTTAGCGGCATTACAGACTTCTGCAAGTAATCTTCATAATTTTTTAACAATTAATTTCGGCGTGTTCTCTGGCTCCTTATTTCTAACAGGTCAAACTCAAGCCAGCTGGTTACGCTCCACATTGACTCAAAACCAATTTCGGTTCTTTGTCACTTTGGAGATTTTGGATGTGGAGATGGGGGATGGACGCCGGTCATGAAGATTGATGGAAGCAAGGTATGACATTAACTGGTCAGTGTTTCCAATGGTACAAAATTCTGATTTCTGAAATCAGATAACCATGAAGACATCTGTTCAAATATTTTACCTTATTACATGAAATTTTCGCGACACGTTAATTTCACGATTTTGATGTGCGAATATTTCGCGACACTTGAATTTCGCGATTTTGCGAAACTTTTGTATTTTTAATCACTTTAATTTCGCGTTTTTGAGTAAGGCACGACTTGCATTTCCTTGGCAATATTATTTTAAATGCTCTAGCTTGAATTAAATAAAACGACTTTATGAAAGGAAAAATAACGTCAAAATAAATAAAAAACGCAAGGGCGGGACTAAATCTCGGCAATAGCAATAACAGAGCAGTTCTCACAATGTCTTGACGACAACAACCATTTAGATTGATAATTCTTCCCTTTAGTAGCACTAAACTCATTCTTTCTTGATTATTGATAATAATGTGAGTCACTTAATTTTCGCGTCATGATATGTTCGCGACACTTATTATTCGCGTCACTTAAATTTCGCGATATTTTTGGAATCGCGAAATTCGCGAAATTAACGTGTCTTGAAAATTTCATGTAATAAAGTATATAAGCTGGATTTTTCCTCTTTTTTTATCTCAGAATACCTTTCATTATGACTCGACTTACTGGAGCGATAAAAATGAATACAACGTTCCTGGAGGGGAGACTGGGTTTGACACACAAGAGAGCAAGTTACCGAGCTACTGGAACACATCCTTCTCCAAGATTTGTCTTGGTATGAAGATCGGCCAACAGATCAACTTTATTGTCATCAACAAGCAGGCCAACTCTCTGTACTCACTGATCGCTGACGAGCAATACCGCGCCACCTCACTGGGTCGTTACATGTGGAAGACGCTGATTGGTTCAGAAGCCTCTCTGCAGCGCAACTGTAACAAGGAAGGGTTCAATGCTGTGGGTACTTCTACTTCACATTCTAAAGCAAGAATAGGTATAATTAGTAACGGTCAAAATGACTGCGACTCCTGTAATTCTAGAATCGGGTTTGGTACAGGAGGAAGGCCTGATGACTCCAACACGTGTGGAAACGAGGCTACACACGGAGGAGATAATGGAGAGAAACACATCAAAGCCATGGGATATATCTTGGTGGAATGACAAGGAAAGCAATGAACTTTAAAACTAACGGCCTTGAAACCGTGTCGGATGTGACCTTTTAATAGATAGATGTGGTTTAGGGCACAAATAATAAAACACTCGTAAATTTTTAACGCGTTTAACAAGATGAAAGATTTAAAGCTCAGCTGGTTTACCCGCATTTTAAGATTAACGCTTGTTTCTTCCCGCAATAATCGAAAGAAGCATATATACTTTTGCTATTTTCCTTTACAATTATCCTGAATACTGATTTCGTAGGGACGGAATTTACCGGAAAGATAGAATATAACCTACCGAACATAAAGTAATCATCCAATAAGAAGCCACCAAAGAATTAATACTGATGATGATCATACAATAAAAGTAATAATAAGTTTAATGAAGTTCACATTTTCATACTTAGTTTAACCTAAAATTTTATTTTAAATTCGGTATTAATTTAATATTGTTATTTCCACTTTGCTAATAACTTTATTGTTACTGTATGAATTTGTGCTCATACAAATAAAGCTACTTGTAGTCGTTGTTGTTGTTACCGTGTGTTGTTTGCAGTGTGTAAGTGAATGCGAGTAGTTTCGACACAGGTGGCCCAAGCATGAAATTTGAATATATTAAAGTAAAATGGCGGCCTTTAAAAATATAAGAGTTTATATGGGTTTTAAACGGAAAATTTTTTAGCGATAAATAAAAGCGCAAATTCTAAATTAAGTTGACGGAACATGAAATAGTGTCGTTTGCTTTTGTTACAGCGTAATTTCAAGCCATTTTGAGCTATTTTACGTCGATTTACTGTAACATGTTTATCGTACATAATAATATGACAAGGTAGGAAACCTTGGTCGCTACTGGCGTGCGACATGTGTTCAAATTGGCTCGAATTTCGCACACAAAAAAAGCTACCACTTATATTCTGACTTCAAATACCAAAGATAACTAGGATGATAAGCGAATGCGTTTCTAAAACGTGCTTGCTCCTACCTCGTCATTCTCAGCAACTAGCCGCTTTTGAAATTCCAAAACCAGCAACATGAATCGAGCATAATTGCGCATGTTTAAGGGTTCTAATTAATGGTCAGCCTTTCTAATGGCGCAGAAATGAGAATATTAAAAGTGACAGGCCAAACACGACTCCCGCCGGTCGCTAAAAGTTAGCCTTCAGTTTGTTAATGGAGGATTTCACTCGCTCTCTGGAGCCGTTACAGCATTGATATTTATGCCATTGTGTCTGCTAGCTAGCTCTCTGGCATATTTGGTTAGATTTATCGGCTCTTGTTTGTTGAAAGATTCTTAATTGCCTTCAAAAGAATGTTGTAGTCTGTAATGTATATCAGATCAGTGGGTCTCTAACCGTCATCTTGTTTGAAGTGGCGGTTAGCTTGCAGAATAACGTTTCGTTATTCCACGGTTGCGAGGGTCTAAGATCCAAGTATTTTTATGGCTACTACAGTCTCTAGGCATTGAGAGCGATGGTTTCTTTGAGTTAATGTTTAGCTCCCCTTAGTTTGAGTGGTTGCGATTTGAGTTCTTGTATGGGACTAAACTTTACCTCCATTATTTTTTAACTGTCTTGTTGCGTTACTTGCATCCAACAAATAAATTCTATGGCAGATTGATTACTGCATTTGAAGTTTCTAGGATGCTGCAACGATGTCTCCTGGCAAATGTTTTATCTTAAGCAAGACTCGAGTTTCGGTCCTTCAGTGGACCTCATCAGTTGCTCCTATGTTAAGGTCTCATCGAATGATTTGGAATCATTCTATTTGCCGTTTTTGTACTTGACTGCAGGATCGAAAATTCTGCTTTCTAATTGGCTCGTTTAACTGGACCAATTGTGTTAATGTTGTTCGATCCGTGCTTAAGTTGTGTTTGTTGAGAAGGCGATTTTTCGCATTTTAGACCGTTAAAGGTCAGTTCTGATGCTAAATGGTGGTTCTCTCGTAGCCGTGCGTAAGTGGTGTCCCACATTATGAAGAAGGGCTTCATTTCGAATTTATTGCACAGCATGCGTTAGTCTTTAGCATAGATTTTTTCTTGCGATCAAAGATAATCTCGTGCAACGCAGCGGAACGGGGCTCTGTCAAAAAAAGGTCACAAGTGAGAATATTAAAAGTGACAGGCCAAACACGACTCCCGCCGGTCGCTAAAAGTTAGCCTTCAGTTTGTTAATGGAGGATTTCACTCGCTCTCTGGAGCCGTTACAGCATTGATATTTATGCCATTGTGTCTGCTAGCTAGCTCTCTGGCATATTTGGTTAGATTTATCGGCTCTTGTTTGTTGAAAGATTCTTAATTGCCTTCAAAAGAATGTTGTAGTCGATAAATCTAACCAAATATGCCAGAGAGCTAGCTAGCAGACACAATGGCATAAATATCAATGCTGTAACGGCTCCAGAGAGCGAGTGAAATCCTCCATTAACAGACTGAAGGCTAACTTTTAGCGACCGGCGGGAGTCGTGTTTGGCCTGTCACTTTTAATATTTTCACTTGTGACCTTTTTTTTGACAAAGCCCCGTTCCGCTGCGTTGCACGAGATTATCTTTGATCGCAAGAAAAAATCTATGCTAAAGACTAACGCATGCTGTGCAATAAATTCGAAATGAAGCCCTTCTTCATAATGTGGGACACCACTTACGCACGGCTAAGAAAGAACCACCATTTAGCATCAGAACTGACCTTTAACGGTCTAAAATGCAATAAATCGCCTTCTCAACAAACACAACTTAAGCACGGATCGAACAACATTAACACAATTGGTCCAGTTAAACGAGCCAATTAGAAAGCAGAATTTTCGATCCTGCAGTCAAGTACAAAAAAGGGCAAATAGAATGATTCCAAATCATTCGATGAGACTTAAACATAGGAGCAACTGATGAGGTCCACTGAAGGACCGAAACTCGAGTCTTGCTTAAGATAAAACATTTGCCAGGAGACATCGTTGCAGCATCCTAGAAACTTCAAATGCAGTAATCAATCTGCCATAGAATTTATTTGTTGGATGCAAGTAACGCAACAAGACAGTTAAAAAATAATGGAGGTAAAGTTTAGTCCCATACAAGAACTCAAATCACAACCACTCAAACTAATGGGAGCTAAACATTAACTCAAAGAAACCATCGCTCTCAATGCCTAGAGACTGTAGTAGCCATAAAAATACTTGGATCTTAGACCCTCGCAACCGTGGAATAACGAAACGTCATTCTGCAAGTTAACCGCCACTTCAAACAAGATGACGGTTAGAGACCCACTGATCTGATAAACATTACAGACTACAACATTCTTTTGAAGGCAATTAAGAATCTTTCAACAAACAAGAGCCGATAAATCTAACCAAATATGCCAGAGAGCTAGCTAGCAGACACAATGGCATAAATATCAATGCTGTAACGGCTCCAGAGAGCGAGTGAAATCCTCCATTAACAGACTGAAGGCTAACTTTTAGCGACCGGCGGGAGTCGTGTTTGGCCTGTCACTTTTAATATTTTCAATTTATGGCGGAGCAAAAACAACATGAATCGAGCATAATTGCGCATGTTTAAGGGTTTTAATTAATGGTCAGCCTTTCTAATGGCGCAGAAACCTGATTTCTGAAATATCGTAACCATAAAGACTAAAGTGATTTTTCCTTTTTTTTTCAGAGAACCTTTCATTATATCTCGGAGTAATGGAGCGATAAAAATGAATATAATCTTCAAGGAGGGGAGACTGGGTTTGATACACAAGAGACCAAGTTACCGAGCTACTGGAACACATCCTTCTCCAAGATTTGTCTTGGAATGAAGATCGGCCAACAGATCAACTTCATTGTCATCAACAAGCAGGCCAACTCTCTGTACTCACTGATCGCTGATGGGCAATACCGCGCCACCTCACTGGGTCGTAACACGTGGAAGACGCTGATTGGTTCAGAGGCCTCCTTACAGACCTTCTGTAACAAAGAAGGATTCAATGTTAATTATAACAGCTCATATTCCAAAGCAAGAATCGGTATTATTGCAAACAAACAAAACAACTGTGACAATTGCAACTCAAGGATCGGGTTTGGTGGAGGAGGAAACCCTGATGCTGACAACACGTGTGGAAACGCAGCAAAATATAACCCAGATAATGGAGAAAAGCACATCAAAGCCATGGGATACATTCTGGTGCAATGAGAAGCAAAATAATCAGGATAATAAAGGGGTCAATAAACATTTACAGACTGCCTTGAAGCATTCCAGATGTAAATTTTAAATACGTAATTAAAACTGCAAGAATATCAAATTCAAACCCATAGATTAAAGGGACTATGCCACGGATAGTAACATATTTCTGAACAACTAAAATTTATATTTGAAACTCATTGCCCATTTGTATTAACAATTGCTATTTTAGAGCACTAAAACTGTTTAAAAGCGCGTTTGGGTGAGGATGGCTCGGATGGAAATGGATTCCAATTTTAAAACGTTAGCCAACGTTTTCAAGTTGTTTCCGCGTGCCTTCAAATCAATTGATTATTTATAGCCGACGTTTGGTTTCTATTTCCAAATAAAGGTTATATCTTTAAGGCTAAAAATCTGCGAAATCCCCGTGACACAGTCCCTTTAAATTTTATAGAAATGTTCAATTTTAACGCAGCATATTTGCTCATTAGTGCGTGAGAGGATCTAAGGTCAAGAGGAAAAAGGCAAGCATCGGATAAGGCAGAGATGTAACCTAACGGTGCACTTCTGAGTTTAAGCATTGGGGCGATTTATCAGCCATCAGTAAATTTAGCAGATCTTACATTTCAGCTATTAGTAAAAAACGCGAGGGCCTTTTTACAGTTAACTACAACAAAGCATGGAAATTGGGATTTAAGCGAAGTTAAAGGGGGTTTAATCTGAATTTAAATTTGTTATCCAACTTTACACCATCTATGATGTTGTTAAACCAATCTACGCTACCATGTGTAAGTGTGATTTAAAGTTGATGTAAAGAAGTCCCATCACTCTGCCTTTACTTGAGTGTAATTCTGGCATAAAGGTCAGCTTTAAAAAAATGCAAAGGTAGCGTGAAGCTGATTAAATTCCAAATTAACACCGGCTTTATTTGAGCTTTACGCCATAGTAAAGTTATGTTTTCATTCTGTTTAACAGTTTTGTCTAACTCAGCTATCGGCTGTCAAGCCCAGTTAAAGCAATTTCTTATATTCAAGGTATACTTATACAACATGTAAGTCATTATAACTTGGAAATGTAGGATTTGTCGTAGTCACATATGTGAGGATTTTGGCAAAGAAATAGAGTTCAAGTTATAAACTTTTTTTTCTTGGATCTCTTTTCCGGGACCTTCTCTTTCAACTTTTTTTAAAGTCTCCATTATTCTTAGTTATGACTCTTATTGTCATTTAATTTAATTGACAACAAGCCGCTCAAAAAGGGGCTTAAAGACATAATGGGTCGGTCGGGCGTTGCTGATGTCTTCAGGGGTTCATCATATGACATATGCATCTATCACAACGGCTCAATCAATAAATCCTGGATATGTGATACAGATTCTATCTCCTACAGTTTTAAACAGAAAAATGTACAAACGCAACGCATCATTGTAGCTTGTCCGAAGACCGATCTCAGTGGAGAGGTCGTTACTTATGAATCGAACGTAGAGCTCTTTCGAAAATACAAATATTTAAACACAACGTGTCAAGAAGATCTCAAAACAAGCACTCCATTGTTTATTATGGGCTATTGTCTCTAGTAACAATCTCGAGCCCAGAGTCCGTCCATGTCGGTCAGCGGTACGGGACAGACTCTGGGAAACTGGAATCGATCAGATCAATTTCAGGTCGATTTCAGGTAGAACCTTGGTCTTCCGGTTTTTATTGCGCATGCTCTCAGGTCTAAGCGGAAGTAAATTTCCCAGAACGGAAGTAAATCGAGAAAGTTGAACTATTTCTAACACAGTATTGACAGAACTGGTGTTTATCGAAGCAACAAAAGTAACAAAAACGTTCTGCAGTTAACAAAAGAGAGAGTCAACAAAAGAGCGTCTGGTGTTTTGATTTCCGTTAGTCTCTTTCTTGTGCATACTGTTATAATGGTTTTAAATCAAAGATCTTGTTTGCCTTCCAAGATTCCGCCTGACTGTGTGCATGTATTCGTTGTTGTTTTGCGGACGACAGTGAAGAAATTTACATAATGCACAACGCACGGACAAGCTATTGTTTTGTTGATAAAATTTTTTGTTTGGCGACTTTCGTATATTTCAAAGGCTTCTCGCTGACAGCGAATCTTTTCATGATAGATTGCATGTTTTCGAGCAAATAATTTTTTTCCTCGTCAAATAGCGGTAATATTAATAAAGACGTTAAAGGCCACACCGGTCAACGCTATTCAAAAGGTATAATTAGCATTTCGGCGACTCAGCTCGAGCACACATTCACGCAATTCACGTGCACAAAATTGTACAATTCCTTTTTTCAGCAAAACAACAACGCGTAATGTTCAAATTCTGCTTTATTAGTTATTATTTTGAATCGAGCACTGTCTGCGATATTCAGTTTTTCAACCGTAACGGAGATTTGAAAGAAAACAGTAGTTCTAGCGAGATTTGTAAGTCAACTATAAATTGAGTTTTCAATCGACCTTGTCCTTGGTGACGCCGTGGTTGTTGTTTTAAAACTCCGCTCAGAATCGACGCTTAAAGGAAGTCCTTTTTTTATTCAAGGTATCTTTTGAGTTCAAAAAGAATGGTAGAATTAGAAAATACTTCATTTATGTAGCGCCATATGAAGAGTTCTTAGGCGTTTTACAAAATTAAGGTGATACACCTGAACATAATAATAATAATAATAATAATAATAAATATATTTTTATAGCGCCTATCCAGGCCTGCTCTAGGCGCTTTACAAATGTTTTAAAATATATATATATATATATATATATATATATATATATATATATATATAAATAAAATCAATAAAAATTTTGTTAAAATTAGCTGAATAAATCTTAAAATTAAAAATTTGCATTAAAAGTAATAAAAAGTAAAAATCGCTAAGAGTAATAAGTTTTAAAAAGAAACGTTTTGAGTTTTGATTTAAAAGAACTTAAATTGTCACACGAGCGGATAAAAACAGGCAAACTGTTCCAAAGTTCAGGCGAGGAAACAGAAAAAGCTCGAGACCCATAGGACTTGAGGTGGAATTTGACAGGGTTGAGACGTGAAGAGTGTGATGATCGGAGGGTTCTTGAAGGTTGGTAGTTCTTGAAGGTTGGTAGTTACGTTTGACCATGGAAAACAAAAAATGTTTTTCCAGGGTTTCCGGTTTGGTTTACTTCCGGGGTAGATTTTCAGACTTCCGTGTTGATTTCTATTGTTCTGTGAGGACCAGTAAGACACTGAATTATTATTCAGTTTCCCAGAGTGAGTCCCGGCGACCCTAACGCTGACCAACCGCTGACGGATCGCGGAGCCGGGGGTCACTCTGGGCTCGAGATTGCTTTAGTAACAAAGAAATACAAGTATGCATCGTACCCAGGGCTTTTGAGTTTACATAGGGAAAAGTCCTGGGAACGAGCTTGCCAAAACAGCTTTGATATTTGACTTTTGCGAAAATTTTAAGGGGGAGGCGCATTCTTCCAGTGCTATCGTGCGTTCGCAGTTAAAGACGAAGGTTCTGGGTTCGGTAAAAAGTCCGCCGTCGCAAGAAACTTCATTACGGTAAATTTAGCAACTGTTTCTGTGCTTTTGCACAAACTCCGTATTCAGAGAGCGCCTGGCCACAAAAAAGCTTTGTTGATATAAAAAAATAGGGGATAATCTATTCTAATTTTTCAAGACATAGATACTCGAATTGAACTAGCATTGATGTTCAAGAATATTACTCGAAATACGATAAAAACGCAGGATCCTAGTCAATTTTTTAGTTCTAAAACTAAAGGGTCAGCATGGGGTTTAACTGATAGCTGAGCATTGGTCGAAATTTGAACTGTCTGCTGAGAAATGACGCGTTTTTTATCTGATAGCTGAAAATTTTCCAATAGCTGAGAAATGGGCTGAAATTTAACTGATAACTAAAAATCAAGAACCCCCTTGTAAACCCTCTATTAACGGGAATTTGTTTACTGCTGGCAGTAAACGTTGCGTTACTGTACTGGAACGTTCGGTTTTCCTAGAGGCAATACAAAAATAACACATAGACAGGAAGACACTACAACGACTCATAAACAACACGAGACAGGAAGTTTTTACTACGACTTATAAACAACACGAGACCGGAAGATTTTACCACGACCTATAAACAACACGAGACAGAAAGATGTTACCACGCGACTTATAAACAACACGAGACCGGAAGATTTTACCACGACCTATAAACAACACGAGACAGAAAGATGTTACCACGCGACTTATAAACAACACGAGACCGGAAGACTTAACCACGACCGATAAACAACACGAGACAGAAAGATGTTACCACGCGACTTATAAACAAAACGAGAACGGAAGACTTTACACGCGACTCATTAAAATTTATAATAGAAGACAAATTAAGTCGCCAATGTCAACACACAAATTCTCCTCAACGATCTCCTTGATTTTATCATCATCATCATCATCATCATCATCATCATCTTGGACAATCCTGTCCAAGTGTGAAAGGCGCAATGAAGTTAACCCTATGTGAAGCACAAACCCGTGATTCAAGACCAGACCACAACACCGGGAACTCCGTGCCCTACTCTATGTGATAAGTGTGTGGGTTCTTTAACGTCCCCTGCTGACTATAACACTAAAGATGCAGGAGGCGAGGCCTACAGTTTATCGTCCTTATCCGAGAAGACTAGAACATCTAACCATTTGCAGATGTCATATTGCAAAGGCAGCAAGTTCTCCTCAGTTTTGGTCCAGTCTGGGAGTCGAACCCGAGACCTCCAGTACAACAGTCCGGCACTAGTTGGGAGAATTTGCTCAATCCTTATTACCAGTGATCTGTATGTTTGAATGTTTAATTAAGGTGTTGACACCTGTCATCTTAGAATTGAGACTAAAGCGAGAAAAATTTTGCAAGAAAAAAACTCTTGCATCGTAAAATGTATCATTCGATTTCCTATACAGAAAGTTCAGTTAATAGCTAGAAGCAGAATGTTTTTTTTATTTAACTCCTGCCAAAAAAGCTTTCAGTTGTCAACATTTCAATACAAAACGAATGAGCAATTACTAATACTCCATTTGTGACAAATGGATGCTGCGCGCTGTCATCATATAAACTTCTCCCATTGGCTAAAACCGACATTAAAATACTTTATTGGCAAAAAAGTGATATTTACTTCAAAGTTCTCAGTTCGCTCGCAAGAGATTCACGTTGGCAGGCAACTTGTTTACACAACCGACTCACGCAGGAAAAATTTCTTTTACCATGTTTTCTGTTTTCATTTGGCCTATTTTATTCCTTGCTTTTTCTCTGATCACCGAGGAAACACAAGGTACGTTCTGTTCCTTTTGTTGTTCACGCGAGACCATCCCATCCTCTTTTATCAAGACAAATACACCCCAACTAAACACTGTTAGAAAATATTACTTGAAATAAAATAAAAATGTAGGATCATAATCAATTATTTACGGTGGTAAAATGCCAAAGCTGTTAAAGGGAATATATCTACTGCTGTTTAATGTATTGGAACGTTCAGTTTCCCTAGAGGCAATACAAAAATAACACAAAGACAGGAAGACTTTACCACGCAACTGATTAAAAATTTATTATAGAGAACAAATTAAGTCGCCAATGTCAACACCCAAATTCTCCTTAATGGTCTCCTTGCTTTCGTCATCATCATCATCATCATCATCATCATCACCATCATAGTAATTCTTCCTGGACAATCCTACACAAGTGTGAAAGGCGCAATGAAGTTAACCCTATGTGAAGCACCAACCAGTGAAACAAGGCCAGACCACGACACCGGGAAACTCCGTGCACTACTCTATGCGACAAGTGTGTGGGTTCTTCGACGTCCTCTGCTGACCGTAACCGACTGAAGATGCAGGAGACAAGGCCTACACGGTTTATAGTCCTTATCCGTGAAGACTAAAACATCTAACCATTTGTAGATATCATTGCAAAGGCAGCAAGTTCTTCTCGATGTTGGTCGTTCTGGGAGTCGAACCCGAGACCCCAGCACAACAGTTCGGCACCAGTTGGGAGAATTTGATCATTCCTCATTACCAGTGATATGTATGTTTGAATGTTAATTAAGATGTTGACACCTGCAATCTTATAATTGAGACTGAAGCGAGAAAAATTTTGCAAGAAAAAAACTCTTGTTGAAAAATGTATCATTCGATTGCCTATACAGAAAGTTCAGTTAAAAGCTAGAAGCAGAATGTTTTTTTTATTTAACTCCTGCCAAAAAAAGCTTTCAGTTGTCAACATTTCAATACAAAACGAATGAGCAATTACTAATACTCCATTTGTGACAAATGGATGCTGCGCGCTGTCATCATATAAACTTCTCCCATTGGCTAAAACCGACATTAAAATACTTTATTGGCGAAAAAGTGATATTTACTTCAAAGTTCTCAGTTCGCTCGCAAGAGATTCACGTTGGCAGGCAACTTGTTTACACAACCGACTCACGCAGGAAAAATTTCTTTTACCATGTTTTCTGTTTTCATTTGGCCTATTTTATTCCTTGCTTTTTCTCTGATCACCGATGAAACACAAGGTACGTTCTGTTCCTTTTGTTGTTCACGCGAGACCATCTCTGCTTTTTGAGTTTGTGTTAGAAATTATTCAGTTAATATCAACATACGCTGAAATAGAAGCAATCGGTTCAAAAAGTTAGTTCAAATCTTTTGTTACATTCTTTGTTTCCTTACTATGTTGTATTTCTATAACACAAAAGCTGGTTATTTGACATGTAACATGAGCGGTGTTGGCTTAAACTGAATGGAAAGTGAATCGACGAATGACTATTATGTAAATCAGTTGCAAGAAACATTCGCTCCTGTAATCTGATTCTTTGCAATATTTCATTGAGGTACAAGAGTAGACAGAGGAACATCAATGAAGTTGGATAAAATTGTCAAAATTAAGTATTAAAGTTAAAGCATACAAACAAAAGAGTATGGCGCTTTTATTATGTTTGTATGAAGAATTGAAACGATCACTTAAAAAAGCTGTTGCTAAAAATTATCCGAAAGATGTTTTTGTCAACTATATACTTTTACGTTCTAAGGTATTAATTTAAAAAACAAAAAAACTTAGTGACAAGAAACAACTTTCAGCTACAGGTGCATGTCTTTTAATACAAAGAAGTACCGTCTAAAAGGGGTTCCCATTTTACCTCAGCTCATAATTAATTAACTCATAATTGGGATTTCAAAAGGATGTTTTTAATATGTAAGTTTTCATATTACCTCATGATTTGCATGCAAACAGGATGTTTATATTTAAGTTGTAATATTGTCTCATGTTTTGCATGTCAAAAATTCCGTTAAGTACATGTTGCCGGGCAAATGTTGAAAAGAATAATTTTGCAGGTGCCTCACAAAAATATTGTAAAAATCCTTTCCGTTATAATCTGTTGTTTATTTGTGGTTTTCTGAAACAAAGTATATTTTAGGAGGTGTGGAAATGCTGAATTTCTAGTTCTCTCTGCCGCACTGAACAGTGTCGGGAGATAGATTATAGTAGGCCGACTCTTTTTTTAATTATTTTGTGGATAAAAAAAGTATATTTTTTCCAATATCCGAGAAAACCATTGTTACCTTGAGATTCCAATAGTGAATGCATTTATAAAGGATAATAAATTTAATCTGACGGGTAGACAGTTTTGAAAACATTTTTTTAAACCATTATTTGAAACTATTTTAAAAACGTGCATGATAATTCTTCTTGTTCTCACCCCAGAAACAAACATTATGCTCCGCGACGATACTTCTTTTGGTCAGAGTTTTAAACAGCGTCAGTTCTCAAAAGACGAGTTCCATTTTCTTAACGTGCCAACAGTTGGAACAGTTTCCGTGTACGATGACTTTGATCGCACCTTTGAATGCCTCAGCAATCCTTTCTGCTTTTCTGTGAACCTGGCCGCCTCCAAAGGAGCCGATGGAAAATTCTGGTGCGAGTTGCTGTGCTCTGATAAGTACAGAAACTTCACAGAGTACAAAGAAAACAAGACTTCGCATCATTTTTCCATTAAGGTAAGGTTTGATTAAATGAAAAATTACAGTATTGTGCAAAAGTAATGCAAACGAATTTCGACGAATTTCCTGGCTTTTCGGAGCTTTTCGAAGAAATTTCGCGCGACGCGATATTTCTTCGAAATTTCAGCGAATTATCGTGACAGCTATTGTTTGGAAGGGCGCGAAATGTCGAAGTGATAGTTCGCTTACCTCGACAAATCGTTGCGATCTTTCGCGCGATAGTTCGCTCACCTCGACAATTCGCTGCGATCTTTCGCGCGATACTTCGCTCACCTCGACAATTCGCTTCGATCTTTCGCGCGACATTTCGCTCAACTCGACAATTCGCTACGACCTTTCGCGCGATACTTCGCTCACCTCGACAATTTGCTGCGAACATTCGCGCGACATTTCTTTCTGTCGGTGTTTGCTTTTACGGCAAAGTTCGCTGTAAGAAAAATACACAATCTTACGTTCTTCACAGCTAGCTTGAGAACATGGGCAATTTTTTTTTGTAAATTCATGTTACAATCTATACCAAGGTTAAAACAAACTCACCTGGCTAGTTTCCAGCAGGAACTTAACTGTCAAAGCCATTCCACAAATCATAAGCATCCCAATTCTAACAAAAACTAGTTGTTACTCATTCGAAAGCAAACTTTTTTGTCGAACGCAATGATAACTGTGTGTAAACACACACGATGTTTCCCGATGTAGCCCCAGTCCCCTTCACAGGTTCTGTGCTTTGTTTGCTACCATGGCAACAGTTTCGTTTAGTATCAGCACATTTGGCAGTTTAAAAGTCATTTGCTCCGAAGGACGCTAACTTTAATCATGCCAAAAGTTTCAAGTTATACGAGGACTCGTATTGAAATCCTTCACAAGCAAGGTCTCCGCCCAGCTGGAATCCTCAAGTCATTGAAATCCGAAGATTTAACTGTCAGCCTTGCTAGCGTCGTTCGCATTATCAAGAAGCTGAAAACTATCGGATCCGTGGCAAATCTATTTGCCTATTGACATATAAAAAATCCGATTTACATATATTTGGACGCACCCTCGGATAAAATGACTTGATCCGTCTATTGCTTATGAACAAGAAAACACACAAATTAAAACGAGTCGACGTGAAATCTGATAATGTATTTCCTAAACAGGATAACAAAAAAATAAATGGTTCTCTATAAATAACAAAATGTCTGTTTTCAACTTTGTTTAGAACAAAATCTGTTTTTCCAAGCGAATTGCTGCTGGGAAAAATAGCGACACTCGACTTTTTAAACGTACTATTTCTATTCATACACGTCAAAATCTACTAGCGTGCGGAAGGACGCCTTGGCTTTCTTTTGAAATAAAAAACAATAGCATGTGAGAAAATGCTAAATATATTTTTGCGCAAAAACCGTAGATGCATTTAAAGTTTTGTTCTGTGCTATTTTAAAGAAGCTGGCAGTTACTTAATGTAATCAATATCATTAGTGTAACTTGTTTTGGGAGGGTTTTTTAAACGACTTTTATGAAGCGGAATTACCGCGTCTTGTGTCACTTTGAGGTTTCTTTCTTTTTTTTAAAAAAAAAAAAAAAGAAATGGTTGTCGCGTGTCAATTATGTCATTCTTCAATAATTTTCTAAGACCTGGTGTTCACTAGCGACGCAAGCACAAGCACAAGCATAAGGATAACAGCTATTATTATATTTTCTGATGTGCAGTTATAAAAACATTTACTTCTACGCGCGACGTAAAAAAGTCAAAATCTACAAGCGTGCAGAACGACGCTTTCGCTTTATTTTGAAATTTAAAACAATAGCATGTGAGAAAATGCTAAATATATTGTTGCGCAATTTAATTAGCGACGGTGTGCAATAAATAAACGTAAGTCTACTTAATAAATTTGAAAACAGAATCTTTTTTGTGACTTCTGCAATGTGTATGGGGGATGTGTTTGAGGGCTTATAATTATTTCGTGCGACCGTTAGAAAGTCAGTTAATTATAAACTGCAATTAGAACAGTTTCTTGAGGACAGAAACATTTCGGATCCCTGTAAATCTGTTATGTTGGTTACTAGCCGCTTTCGTGTCATTAAAAATGTGCCAGGCAAAATACGCGGTTCGAGTATAATTTTTTACGAACTGCACTCTCACGCGGCTAAAATGTTCAGAAATTATGAAGTGGTTGAAATAAGGTCTCAGACTTTAAGGTACAAGTTTAGACACTTTGCACTAAGGCCATTTGTTTTTTTTGAAAAGCTTTCATTGTTGAAAATCGTTGCATAAAGGCAAAAAACAACAGGTAAAAAGAAGCAGTAAAAAATGTAAGGAGTCTGGGATCGAGTCAACAACGGCACGTGGTTCACGAACAATCTCCATCGTTTGACGCTGAGAAACGTCAAAACAGTTCATTTAAAACATTTGCTTCGCTATCGGATATTGCTTTTAAGGCTCAATTTAAACGTACTGCATCTGTTTGGGCTTTGCTTCTGTAACGAAATGGATTCGGAGTCTTTATAGATGAGGTAAGTATAAGTTTATCTACAACGAACCGCCGCGAACTGCAGCGAATTTGCTTAAACTTCTCGCAAATTTCATGTGCGACACTCTTATCATATCATATCTTTAAGAAGAATCGAGGCTCATTTCCGAAGAATTAACAGCACATTTTTCGTGCACGTTACATGACATTGCATCGTGTCAATCGCGTGGCGAACTTAACTTGAAGACCGGCGAACTGCCGTCAGCTGTGTTACGAAATTTCGTTAATGAACTAGCGAACTATCGCTTTTGATCGCGAATTGTCGTTGTGCTAACGATAATTCGTTGAATTATCGGTCTTTGTTCTAGCGAAACATCGCTCCAAGCGTCGCGAATTGTCGTTGTTGTTCTAGCGAAATATCGCTCATAGCGTCGCGAATTTTCGTTGTAGTAACGACAATTCGTTGAATTATCGGCCTTTGTTGTTCTAGCGATATATCGCTTAAAGCGTTGCGACTTTCGTCCCGAATTAGCGAGCGAAATTTCGAAGAAATGTCGGGAAAACAAAGAACGAAATTCGCGCTTTTCGTTTGCATTTCTTTTGCACAATACTGTACCTATAATTTATTGCTTTAAGGTATTGCTCCAAATATAGTCTACCTCTACTCGCAACTAGTTTCTGCATTTTTTTCTGCATAAAAAAAAACTAGTTTCTGCATTGTTAAATTGACGATCAATGATTTCTTCTTATTTCAGTCGTCCTGTTCTTCCTCGCCGTGTCAAAACGGAGGTGCATGTGTGACGAACTATAAACATGACACGTTTGAATGCCTTTGTGACAAAGGTTTTATCGGCGAGTTTTGCGAGCAAGGTAGAAGTCATTTTCAAAAAAATTATTTAGCAATTTTAATTATTGTATCCAAGTTTCATTTAGTTTTGTTTCCTTAGTTTCTTTGGTTGCACTGCGTTGTGTGCGGCAATCTAAGTTGCAGAAAAAAAATGTACTTTGATAAATCGGCCATGGAAGTTAAAGGCAATATTTTCTAACTACACTTTAAGCAAATAGTTCTTTTATTTTTATTTTTTCTTTCTCTTTCAGCGGTGAAGTCGTGCAAGGAGCTGTATGACGCGGTATTCAAGTAAGTCAAAGCTCTAAATTCGGTTGATAGACTAAAAAGAAAAATTATTATAATCGTGTGATGAAACTTTTCGATGTTGTAATAGTAGGCTGTATAAGTTATACTCATACAACTGGAATAATTCGAAATTAATCCATTACCAGAGATGTTTTTGAAAAGTTTTAGTAATGCTGAAAACGATTCATTCTCTACATTAATACTCTTAAAGAAACACTTAAGAACCGCAAGAAAATTCACTTTAGTCTTTCTTGTCTAGCCGTCCTTTTATTTCACAATAACGTTTCATCTATTTTTAGAGTTCTCACTGAAGCAGAATGATGTTTTCTCGTAAATTAAATTTGTAACTTTTCTAGTAGACTTTACAATAGCGAGTAGTTTTCGCGCTGTACTGTGTTTAAACCGCTTTATGAACGGCCTGAGCTTTTTTTGTTTATTTTTTTGTTTATTAATTTTATTATAATTTTTTCGCAATAGCAACAGACCTGTCTGCCCATTGATTCTGTGGTGTCTTCATATTGCCAAATTTGTGTTGGAAGCAGTTTACATCGATCTGTAGCTCCTTAGCTCACTGCAATCTCCTAATGTCTGACTCCAAATATGAATGTACAAATGCTTCGATTTTTTAGAAGAAGCACTTATGATGATCAACAATCAGTAATTTCACCGCCGCTCGCTCTCGTCTTCTTTAGTAATGCCTATGCTAATGACGTTTATTCTAACCAGTTAAAAGGTGCCTATGGTGAAAAACTTCAACACGTTTAGGGAAAAAAACCGTCTATAAATAGCCTACTGGGGAGTTTGTCAGCACAAGACACATTACCAGAGATGTAGACTTCTAGCATTACAGACTTTTGCAAGTATGTAATCTTTATGAATTTTTTACTATTAATTTTGGCGTAATCTTTGGCTCCTTATTTTAAACAGGTCAAACTCAAGCCAGCTGGTTACTCTCCACTTCGACTCAAAACCAATTTCCGCTCTTTGTCACTTTGGAGATTTTGGATGTGGAGATGGGGGATGGACGCCGGTCATGAAGATTGACGGCAACAAGGTAGGACATATACTGGTTACCCTTTCTAACGGCGCAGAATCCTGATTTCTGAAATAAGATAACCATGAAAACATCTGTTCAAATAATAATATATAAAGTGGGTTTTTCATTTTTTCAGAACTCCTTTCATTATAACTCGGGGTACTGGAGCAATAAAACGGAATACAACATTCGTGGAGGGGAGACTGGATTTGACTCAGAAGAGACCAAGTTACCAACCTACTGGAACACATCCTTCTCCAAGATTTGTCTTGGTATGAAGATCGGCCAACAGATCAATTTCATTGTCATCAACAAGCAGGCCGACTCTCTGTACTCACTGATCGCTGATGGGCAATACCGCGCCACCTCACTGGGTCGTAACACGTGGAAGAAGCTGATTGGTTCAGAGGCCTCTCTGCAGCACAACTGTAACAAGGAAGGGTTCAATGTTGTGGGTACTTCTACTTCACATTCTAAAGCAAGAATTGGAATCCTTGGTGACTACGAAAAGGACTGCAGCTCCTGTGATTCCAGAATTGGGTTTGGTACAGGAGGAAAATTCGATGACTCCAACACGTGTGGAAACGAAGCAATGTACTCATCAGATAACGGAGACAAACACATCAAAGCCATGGGATATATCTTGGTGGAATGACAAGAAAAGCAATGAACTTTAAAACAAACGGCCTGGGTACCATTTTGAATGTGACTTTTAAATAAGTAGATGTTGTTTAGGGCACAGAATAATAAAACACTCGTAATTTTTTATCGCATGTGACTGAATCCACAAACCAAACTCACTGCAAACTGAACAGTTTTAAGCTCCTAGTTTTCCACAATCCGGAGCCGCAAAAAGCATACTTCTGCTATTTTCCTATTCAATTATCCTGAATACTGATTTTTAGGGACGATATTAACACGAAGATAGAATATCACCTACCGAATATGAAGCAATGATCCAATAGAAGCCACCAAAGAATTAATATATTGATGATGATGATGATGATGATGTTTGTTTGCCGTGTGTAAGTGAATGTGAGTAGTTTTGAGTGTGTCGTGAACATGCAAACATTTTTCATTTTTTGATGGACTAATTTAATAATTCGAGGAATCAAATGAAAATGCTACACCGTAAATCCTGTCCACTGACATGTTATAGCGTCATTTGTATGATTCCTGAGAGTGAAGACCACGGAAAAGTGTGGTCGTTATGTGTTTTTTTTACAGTAATATTAATTTACCGTTGAAAAATCAGTGTGAAAATCAGTGTAAAATATCAATGTGAATCCGCGGTAATGTCAGCGTGAAAGAATAGATCACTAATTTTCACGGTTGAACTCGGCGTGTGCGTGAATAAAATTGCACAAAAATGTCCCAGTTGACTTAAGTTTGACAATTCTACGGTTTCCGTTCACTGGAAAGGTACGATAGTTTCTCAAGATTTATAGGAAGTTGCCCTTGAGTCGTATTACAGGTTATTAAATTTTCATGGTCTATATTCTCACTGAGCATAGCTTTTGACTAACGTGCTTAAAATTTAGCTGCGAGTTGTCATATACTCTGTACTGCACCATAAAAAGTATTATTGTCCCTGAAACTTCAAACTTCAATAATATAGGGTAAAATAATTTTATTTATATGATATCTCGGTACTGGCTTTATCACGAAAGATCCCCCGAAAGGCGCCCAATGATTACTGAAACAGTCTGAAGCCCTTCTAGGATTTCGCTGAAGATCACTTGAGGCATGCTAAATACTGCCACAGCACAATGGAACACTGACTGAGCTGAATAGATGACATCTCAACATTGTGCTTTTTTCTTTTTAGCGGAAATCAAGGCAAGGGCTGCCACGAGAGATAAATTCATTAAGATAACCTGCACAAAAAATTCGCAAAAAAAAAAAGCAAGCCCGCGAGGATTGTTCAATTGTACGTTTTTTTAGGACAGGCGGCCGAGTCAACCGAATGCATCGATCGATCCTCACCCGACATGCAGCTGTCGATGTGTCCATCAATACCCGGTCGATATGTCAGTCGATGTTCGGCCGATATTCGACTTGGCGATTTCGTCATTAAAATTGTCTAGCTTTTACAGAATTTTTCTCCACGAAAAAGTCTGGAACTACTGCTGTTGACATACAAAAATAGTTTGCAAATTAAAGTCATCTGAAATTAAGTTTTCAGATATAAAACATATACTCCAACGACGGGAGTTTGGTCGCCCGTTCGGATAGGGTTAATCGAAGGTATCGATCAATACTCGGTCGATACCAAGCGTTTATTCAGCACTTGACCGATATTCGACTATGCGATTTCCGCTGTTAACCTGCAAAACCAGTTTCTATGTTATTTAGCCTTTCAGGTAAAAACATATTCTTCTCGATGGGAGTTTGGCATAGTCAGCCAGTTTGCTACAGTTTTGCCTGTACTTCGAAAAAACGACTCTGACCAAGAAGGGATGAACTATTCTCTTTTATCAAGACAAATACACCCCAACTAAGTACTGTTCAAGAATATATGTTTAAATAATATAAAAACGTAGGATCATAATCAATTATTTACGGTGCTAAAACGCCAAAACTATTAAAGGAAATTTGTTTACTGCTGGTTA
Source organism: Oculina patagonica (assembly GCF_052425735.1). Lineage (NCBI taxonomy): Eukaryota > Metazoa > Cnidaria > Anthozoa > Scleractinia > Oculinidae > Oculina > Oculina patagonica. The sequence continues at coordinate 22,130,367 of NC_135770.1, read as the reverse complement.
ATGTACTGGAACGTTCGGTTTGCCTGGAGGCAATACAAAAATAACACAAAGACAGGAAGACACTACCTTACGACTCATAAACAACACGAGACAGGAAACCATTACCACGCGACTATTAAAAATTTATAATAGAAAACAAATAAGTCGCCAATGTCAACACACAAATTCTCCTCAATGGTCTCCTTGCTTTTAGCATCGTCGTCATCATCATCATCATCATCTCATCATCATCATCATCATCATCATCACATAATCACCATCATAGTAATTCTTCTTGGACAATCATGTCCAATGGTGAAAGGCGCAATGAAGTTAACCCTATGTGAAGCACCAACCCATGAAACAAGGCCAGAACACGACACCGGGAACTCCGTGCCCTACTCTTTTCGATAAGGGTGTGGGTTCTTTAACGTCCCCTGCTGACCATATAACACTGAAGATGCAGGAGACGAGGCCTACAGTTTATCGTCCTTATCCGAGAAGACTAGAACATCTTACCATTTACAGATGTCATATTGCAAAGGCAGCAGGTTCCCCTCAGTGTTGGTCTGGTCTGGGAGTCGAACCCGAGACCTTCAGCACAACAGTCTGGCACTAGTTGGGAGAATTTGCTCAATCCTTATTACCAGTGATCTGTATGTTTGAATGTTTAATTAAGGTGTTGACACCTGCAATCTTAGAATTGAGGCTGAATTGAGAAAAAATTTGCAAGAAAAAAGCTCTTGCATCGTAAAATGTATCATTCGATTGCCTATACAGAAAGTTCAGTTAATAGCTAGAAGCTGAATGTTTTTTTTTTATCTTATTTAACTCCTGCCAAAAGGGTAACACGAGCTTTCAGATGTCAACATTACAATACAAAACGAATGAGCAATTACTAATGCTCCATTTGTGACTAATGGATGCTGCGCGCTGTCATCGAATAAACTTCTCTCATTGGCTAAAATCGACATTAAAATGCTTTATGTATTGGCAAAAAAATGATATTTACTTCAAAGTTCTCAATTCGCTCGCAAGAGATTCACGTTGGCAGGCAACTTGTTAACATGTTTGTCCAACTCTCGAGGGATTATTTTTTTTTTTCTCAGTTACCATGTTCTCTCTTTTCATTTGGCCAATTTTTTTTCTTGCGCTTTCCCTGATCACCGACGAAACCCAAGGTAAATTCTCTACCTTTTGTTGTTTATACGAAGCTATTCTTGCTTTTTAGTGTGTTTGTGTTATAACTTATTAGATGATATCAAAATACTCTGTTCTAAAAGGAATCCGTTAGAAAAGCTATTTCATTTCAAGTAGTGTATGTAACTATGTGTTTTGCAAATAAAAAATTAAAAAAGAGTTTATTTTCTTTGTAACATTCTTTATTTCCTTGTTTCCTGTAATTTTGTATTTTAATAACACAATAGCTGGTTAATTGATATACTATGGGTGTCAACCAGAACTGAATAGAAAATAAATTGTCGAAGAAGTCGAAGAAACATTTGTGTAAGTACATAGTTGCAAAAAACAATGGCTCCTGTTATCCGATATTTAGTTATTTCAGTGAGACATACATTTACATCCCAGTGTCTATAAAGAAACATTGAAGGATTGAAATTAGATATAAAAATTTATATATATACATATAACAAAGAAAGAAAAAAGTATGCCACTATTCTACTTTCTTTGCTCCCCAGAAAGTCAACCATATACGTGTCCGTCCTAAAGTATTTAAACAATTGCGTTTTAAAAGGTTGTTTTTCAGTTTTAATTCTACTTCATGATTTGCATATCAAAAATATGTTGTTTTTTCAGAAGTGTGGCGAAGATTTTCCGGTTTTATAAAGTTTTCTGTTTTATCTGTTTTATTTGTCTTTTACTCCCTAACACACGGATAAAAATATGCAATTTTTTATAGCTTTCGCTAGAAAAGTGCTAAAAAACGAAGTTACGTTGTAAAAGGATGTTGTAAAAGTTTAAAATTCTGAAAAATAATATAAGTTGCCGTGCTAACGGCGATGAAGGGCATAATAATCGTTTAAGCAGGTGGCTAACAAAATATTTTTACAATCCTTTCTGTTATAATCCGGTTGTGTTATTTGTGTTATATTATCTTCTTAATACCCACAACAGCCATCTGTATATTTAATAACTCGTTTAAAAAACAATTCAGAATCTCTTTTACAATTTACTTAAATTTATGAAACAAATATTTGTCTACAGTTAATTAAAATGTAAAAACCAAACGTTAAAGTTCCCACTGTGTCAATTAAATTTAAATCAAGTTATCAAATTCTGTTTCAGTCGCGATATTAAAATCTTGTTGCTCTATTAGAAGTTGCTACATGAAGTGAATTTCCTTTAAGGCCTCTTTGCAGTACAACTGCAACAAGGAAGGTTTCAATGTTGTGAGCACTAATAGTGCCTATTCTAAGGCAAGAAACATCTAAAGTGCTAAAATACTTTAGTTTTGTTTTTGTACGTGAAGTGTCTCCGTCACTTTCAAAACGAGCCACGAGCAGTACGTTGTTTTTGAAAAAAAAAAAGTTCATTTTTCACAATGCTCTAATCGACGTTTGCGTACGTTTTCCCTTTCATTTATATGGTGAATTACGACACAATATTGCAAGACCATTGTCATCAATAATATGCTATATATATATAATGGTGAAGCTTCTAGCTAGCGACAGGCTCCACACGGTTACTCTTTATAGCCCGCAGTTAGCCCACTAAAATGTCACATTCTTCCCACCAGTGTGAAAAAATGTTGCCGCAAGAGGACCTCAGCGGTTCTTCAAAAATATTCCCTCCACTGATATATTTACACTGAAAAAATGAATTCCACTATCGGAGCGTGTCGAAAGTAGCATCGAAGATTCCAAGGCACCGTTTAATGCTTACCTGTAAGCCTGGTCGTCCCCAAAGGACGAATGTCACATCCATTTAATTTTGCAGTTTGTCCGCCGTATTCAGAATAGTCGGAGGGCAGTAAATAAATCACGTCGGCGGTAGAATATATGGAGAGAGGTCTTTAATGGATTTCTTAATGGTATGGGTTAAAAATGCCAGCTTAAATGTGTCCTTGATACCTGAGGACACCGCTGTTTCAATAGTGTTTGCATTTATGAAAGATTGTAAAATTGATGAGACTGGTGGTTTTGACGACACTTTTTTCTAGAACACCAGTATTTCAACATTGTTTTAAATACAAAGTATAATGTTGTGCTTGAAGTTTATTCTTGTTGACTGCTCTAATTCCAGAAACAAACATTGTGTCGCGCGATGGTACAGCCTTCGGTCAGACATTTAAACAGCGTCAGTTCTCGAAAGACGAGTTCCATTATCTGAACGTCTCCGGAGTGGGAACAGTTACCGTGTACGATGTCTTTGATTGTACCTTTGAATGCCTCAGCAATCCTTTGTGCTTTTCTGTTAATCTGGCCGCCTCCAAAGGAGCGGACGGAAAGCTTTGGTGTGAGTTGCTGTCCTCTGATAAGTACAGAAACTTCACAGAGTATAAAGGAAACAAGACTTCGCATCATTTTGCCATTAAGGTAAGGTTTGATTACACGAACAAGGTAATGCCACTTATATTGTACATATTCAGTCGTAATACTATACATTTTTTATCATGTAACTTTTTTAATTCTTAAACTATTTTTTAATCTTTTAATTTTAAATTTGAACTATTATTTTGCAGGGCCCCCCCCAAAAAAACCTTTGTTGATGTGGGGTCCCTGGGTAAAGAACATTATTATTATTATTATTATTATTATTATTATTATTATTATTATTATTATTATTATTATTATTATTATTATTATTATTATTATTATTATTATTATTATTATGTATGACTGCAGTATGATGTTTAATAACGGGGTGTCTAGATCTATTACCTACAATTTATTGCCGTAAGATATTGCTGTCACCATACTCTTCTTGTACTTATAACTGGTCCATAAAATTGTTAAATTGACGATCAATGACATTTTCTTATTTCAGTCGCCCTGTTTTTCAACGCCGTGTCAAAATGGAGGTGCATGTGTGACGAACTATAAAGATGACACTTTTAAATGTCTTTGTGTTAAAGGTTTTATCGGCGAATATTGCGAACAAGGTAGGAAGGTAGAAGGTAGAGGCGATTATTAAAATCTTTTGCAAATTTAAATTAAATTAATGCAATCTGTGAAAGTTTGCAACTGGCTGTGGAAGTTTATGCGAGTATCTTATATCTGAAAAAATGTGCTTCCCAAACTGAAACACCCCTTCCAGCCCTCCCTAAATAATGAGCGGCCCTAAGTTAAATGATAAATAAATGTCATACAAGAGCGCTGTAAACTATGTAATTTGTTTTTATCTCTTTCAGCGGTGAAGTCGTGCAAGGAGCTGTATGACGCGGTATTCAAGTAAGTCAAAACTCTTCTTACAAACCAATGATTCATTTGGTTGTGAAACTAAAAGTAAGATTATGATCTATCATTCGATGGAAAATTACGCTAAAAAAAATTACATTCACAGTATTCACACAACTGGAATAATTCGTATTTTGTGCGTTACCATAGCAGTGGTCAAATTTGTCTTGCGAGCAGCGAGCACTTAAGAAAATACAACTGGCGAGCAGTGAGCACTTTGTAAATTTTCCGCTAGCATTTTAAAAACGGAGAAGACCCTGGGGACGAGGTTGACCCTTAACGAGTCGACGAGCATTCCTGTCACATTTGAATGGGAGTTTCTCCCACTCCCACCTCCTCCGGGCACTTGACCCACTTTGCAATTATGAAATTCTCTTAAATCAGCTTTAATTAATGTCGGCTACTTACATTTACGTGCAACAGGGCAAACGCGAGTGAGCTGGTTACTCTCCATTTAAACTCAAAACCAATTTCCATTCTCTGTCACTTTGGAGATTTTGGATGTGGAGATGGGGGATGGACGCCGGTCATGAAGATTGATGGCAACAAGGTAAGAAATGAAAGCGTAATTTAATGTCAAGTCAAAAGCATCAATGCATGTAAAATCTATTAACCTCTTCTTTTTCTAATACTTAGCCTTATAGTGGTTGCAAAACTCATTGCATTAACTCTCACGGGGAACCAAACTGTCAAATAACAGTAACAGGAAACTTATTCACGATTATCAGAACTGAGCAGGGGAACCAAAAAATCTTAATAAACTTAAGCTGTTGCTCGACTGAGGGTCATTTTTGAAAGTTTCAATTCACGGGCAAACAGATATGCTGTAGATATTAATTATATATTATTATTGTTTTCATTTTAAACAGAAAGTTTACAGATCATGACAATTACTTTCAAGAATTGAGTGGAAAGATTTAAAATAAAACTGAGAATAGGATCTGTGACGCTTGTTCAAGGGATACATAGTTTAGAATATTTTTTATTTTTTTTCATTCTTCTCAGGCTACCTTTCATTACAACTCGGGATACTGGAGTGTTAAAAATGACTACAATCCCCCTGGAGGGGAGACTGGGTTTGGCACACAAGAGACCAAGTTACCGACCTACTGGAACACATCCTTCACCAAGATATGTCTTGGAATGAAGATCGGTCAACAGCTCAACTTCATTGCCATCAACAAGCAGGCCAACTCTCTGTACTCACTGATCGCTGATGGGCAATACCGCGCCACCTCACTGGGTCGTAACACGTGGAAGACGCTGATTGGTTCACAGGCCTCTTTGCAGTACAACTGCAACAAGGAAGGTTTCAATGTTGTGAGCACTAATAGTGCCTATTCTAAGGCAAGAATCGGTTTCCTTGGTGACAATAATGAGTGCCAAACCTGTGATTCTAGAATCGGGTTTGGTACAGGAGGGAATCCTGATGACTCTAACAAGTGTGGAAACGTGGCATGTTGCTTAACAGATAATGGTGACAATAACATCAAAGCCATGGGATATATTTTGGTTCAGTGAGAAGGACACTGACAACGTTAAAATTAGAAGCTGTCAGAATATTTGTTGTCAGAAAATAACAATTTGCAAACATAGAAAGATGCTGACTAATGCATGTTAGTTGTATCTCGGAATGTGCTGTCAATAGATTTAAGAAACAGCGGTCAATATAGAACAAATAAACATTGGTGTTGGGAATTATCAAGTGTCTGAATAATATTTTGATGTTATACATGCATGCAAAACGCATTCGTTCCGCCTTGCGACAGATCCTCCCAGGGGGAGGGGAGGTGGGGTTAATATATTCCCTTTATCCCTTGCAGAAATTTACTGGTTCCCTAAAGTGTTTTCCGCGAAAAGTATCCGTTAATTGTATCCCTTGTTTAGTCAAAATAATCTATTTCTAGCTCCCTAGAAATAATTCTACATGTTCTCTTATGCCCCAAACCCCTGTATCCCCTTCAGTACTGGTGTATTCATACTTGGCTGGAGCTAAGTCATTGGATTCAAAGCGCTTTTCCAACAGCTGCTGTGTCCCCAGTTTAATTCCAAATGAGTTGAACGTTTTGTCGATCTTACCCTGCTATCAAAGGTTATGTTTAGATACACCGATTTCATTCCTCCTGGGAACAAGCGTTCTACGATACCGGAAACTCCGTGTCCAATTATTATCGAGCAGGGCTAAAGCCACTTCCAGGCAAAGTCCCTTTTCAGGTCAAAAGTCTGTTCTTGGAATGTCTCAAAATCCATCCTACCCACTATCAGACATATTTACGATGGCCATTTATAAAATAACTCAAATACTACGCGCGCTCTGATTGGTCAAATTGTTCAAGAAACCTATGTACTATTGTACCGGTTAACTCCCGCTTCCGTCCCGACATGGTCGCACTACGCTCGATTACGCATAAGGACGAAGAATTAACGTTAGTTTAATATCTTCTTTTGGTCTATCTGATTGTTAAAACGGAGAATATGGTTCTCAATGTGAAAATTTACTGAGGGTAGATCACAAAAACCAATTTTTCCACTCACCACAGTTGGAGTGAAGTAACTAGAGAAAAAAACGAAAACGCAGAGAAAAACATATGAGAAGGAACACAATAAACAGGACGGCTTTCATCGGACTGGAAAAATATTAAAAACATGGATATCGTTCCATTCAACATTTACTCGGCAGAAACTTACGCTGAGTCCTCGCGCTTGAATTATAATTTTAGTTTTATATGCTTTCAGTGCTTTCTGCCAAGTCTGTTATTCGGCGAAAACGAAATATTACGGAATAAATAAAATCATAACAAATTTCTAAAGCAGAGTTTGTGGAACTAACCTTTATTCTCAATACCTTCGTCAGTCTGCGAAGTTTGTAAACTTGCAAAGTTTTCGTGCAGTCTCTAACTTTCGCGATAAATGACTCCGGCCACAATTTGCTAGTTTTCCACGTCAAAGAACTTTAAAATCGTTGAATACATTTCGTACTATATGTCAGTTTGCATTTTTCCTTTCCTTTCTTAAGACTTTTATAGACAACTTTTGAACGTTTTTGCTCGTCGATCCGTGAATTTTGTGTGCGGAGCTGAACCTATGTTTTATTCTTTCAGCCGTTGTGATTGGTTTACCGCGTCATCCGATGAACTTGTTGAGAATAAGACATTTGATCACGAAAAATAAAATAGATTCCTATGTCTTTGACGAAAGTTTTCTATAGTAATCTCATAAAAGCAATAAACCCCACTTTCTAGGGCTTTACTGGCGTAATAAAACCACTTGGGATGTTGGGAGAACACTCGAAAAGCTTGTAAATCACTCGTCTGCGGCTCGAGATTTACAAGCTTTTCTCGTGTTCTCCCAACATCCCGCGTGGTTTTATTACGCCAGTAAAGCGCGGTCTATTGCTTAAATAAACCAGGTGCATCCATTATACGCACGATTTTGCTTTCATTCTTAGATGGCGCCTTTTGTCTTGGACTATCACTGAAAAAAGCGTCTTTTGCTAGGGCGCTCGTCACCAGGATCTCGTGCCCTCCTCACGGTCTTCTAATTTCCACCTATAGACATTAGACAGAGAAGCATTTTATGCGGCCGAGTTCAGTCTATTTATTTCGCGGTAGATTTTTTGTTAGAAAGAGAAGAATTCTTCCAGGCTACCTTTCATTACAACCCGGGATACTGGAGTGATAAAAATGACTACAATCCCCTTGAGACTGGATTTGACACACAAGAGACCAAGTTACCGACCTACTGGAACACACCCTTCTCCAAGAATTGTCTTAGAATGAAGATCGACCAACAGATCAACTTCATTGTCATCAACAAGCAGGCCAACTCCCTGTACTCAGTGATTGCTGACGGGCAATACCGGGCCACCTCACTGAGTCGTAACACGTGGAAGACGCTGATTTGTTCACAGGCCTCCTTACAGCTTAACTGTAGCAAGGAAGGGTTCAATGCTGTAGGTAATTATCCGTGATAACACCAACAACAATTTCTTATCAGAGTTTGAGAAGATGAAATTCAAAGTTCACAAGGTATAGGCAAAATCTCACGTGTAGCCATTTTGTAAATTCGTCTTAAGCGATTCAGTGGGATTCAGCGGAACTTCGAAATTTGTTTTCGATGTTTGGTGTTGTTAGAAAAGATTTCTTTTGATAAGATATTTCAAGCAGTAACAAAAAAGTTTGCAATAAGGTGGAAATAATTCTGGTACAACAATTTCTTATCAGAGTGTGAGAAAATGATATTCAAAGTTCACAAGCTATGGGCAAAAGCTCACATCTTTTAAGCGATTCATGGGAATTCAGTGGAACTTTGAAATTTGTTTTCGATGTTTGGTGTTATTAGAAAAGATTTCTTTCGATAAGATATTTGAAGCAGTAACACAAAAGCTTGCAATCAGGTGTAAATAGTTTTGGTACATAATTTTGTCCAATAACTACTCGAAGTCCTGGCGGATTTCCTCTTAAAACATCTCTATAGATTCCACGTTCTTTGTGGATGTATCAATTCTCGCCATTTTTTGTACTTGTGTCTCTAAACCGGCTCCTTGTAGAAATGGTGGCCGTGGGAAATATGCGTCTTACAGTTACGAAAACATTAGCGCCTCTTGAAATAAGGAAGCTTGTAAAGCGTCTCATCTTAGGGACCGGTCATTATTTATGTAGAAGGGGGGGGGGGGGGGAGGGAAAAATATGTTGGAAAGGTCAAAATTTCTGTAAGGCCCCCCCTCCAGGCCATGTAAGTAGCAAGTGACCCCCCCTTCTTTATTCAATATTTACGTTATGACCCCCCCCCCCCCTCACCTCATATCTTCTTTATATGCCTTAAGTAATTATTAAATGCATGTTACATACAATCTTAATTGCACACTTGTTCTGATGCACAAAGGCTGGATCAACACTTAGTCAGCCAAGGCTTCTTTGCTATGGATACTCTTCCAGCAATAGGGCAAATTTTGGACGAGTTGTGTGTATAGTAAACATACATCAATTATTAACTTCTTAACTTTGGAAAAGTGATAGTTTTTACAAATTATGCTCTCATGGTGAACACAAATGTAATAACCATGCAAAATATAATCTTTTCCAATGATTTTCCTAAAGTGTAAAAAGAACTACTTTCTTGTTGTTATATCATGTTTTATTACTTCTTGGGCTATTGCAGTGATAATCATTTTGTAAAAAGAAATAATTTCAGTCAAACCAGATATTAAAGCAGATAGGTCTGGATTCTTTTAATGTTTAACTAAAATTTGAGATAACAATGGAGTTTAGAGTGCAAACAGTATTTCTGTAAAATACAAATCACTATAAAAGTTGTACATAATTAGTGGAATTTAAACAAAAGAAAACAATAGAAATAGCATAAAATTGTACAATTTAGCGTCACTGTTTCACTTATAGTGTTTGCACTCTTCTATTTAACTGTTTTACCCACCTCAAACTGCTGATCCCCCCCTAAACTTCTTTATAAAAATTTGTTAGCCCCCCCCCCCCCTTCTTGCTACTCTGAAATAGCCTTGACCCCCACTTCTTTTTTCCCTCCCCCCCCCCCCCCCTCTACATAAATAATGACTGGTCCCTTACATTTTCAAGGACAAGAAAATTATCGAAACTTGTAACGTTATTGGTAAAATCGCGAAATTAAAGTGATTTTGGATACGACATTTTCGCAAAATCGCGAAATAAACGTTTCGCGAAAATTTAATGTAATATATATCGATGATGATGATGATGATGAAGATGATGATGATAACAATAAAAGTAATAATAATGATAATGATAATGAAGTTCACATTTTGATATTTAGTTTAACTCAAATTTTATTGTCAATTCAGTATTAATATATTGTTATTTCCTTTAAGCTAAAGAACTTTATTGTTACTGTAGGAATTTGTGGTTATGCAAATAGAGCTACTTGTAGTAGTAGCAGTAGCAGTAGCAGTAGCAGTAGCAGTAGCAGTAGCAGTAGCAGTAGCAGTAGCAGTAGCAGTAGCAGTAGCAGTAGCAGTAGCAGTAGCAGTAGCAGTAGCAGTAGCAGTAGTAGTAGTAGCAGCAGCAGCAGTAGTAGTAGTAGTAGTAGTAGTAGTAGTAGTAGTAGTAGTAGTAGTAGTAGTAGTAGTAGTAGTAGTAGTAGTAGTAGTAGTAGTAGTAGTAGTAGTAGTAGTAGTAGTAGTAGTAGTAGTAGTATTTGTTGTTGTTGTTGTTGTTACCGTCTGTTGCTTGCCGTGTGTACCGGAATGTGAGTAGTTTCGAGTGTGTCGTGAACATGCGAATTTTTTCCATTTTTCCGATGGACTTATTTAATAATTCGAGGAATCAAATTAATTGAAAATGCTACATCGTAAATCCCCTAGGGGAGGGTGGAGGGAGTACTCAGGATTTCAAGTGACGGGGATGATCGAAGGATCTTTTTGTGTTTGAAATTTTCGATTCCGGGAATTTTTTGGGGGTAGGAAAATTTGGCAAGTATTTTTTCGGGTGGCTTGATTTAAGAAGGGTTTTTTTGGTTATTAAAAACAATCTAAAGATTTGTGGTAGTGCCTTGACCGCATAGTTCTGCGAAAAGACTACAAACACTGAACGTGTTTCTAATGTTTTTCTTTGTGTTATATCATTCCCCCTCTCTGGATATATATGAGTCAGAAATTCGGCAATGGAATTTTTGGGGTCGATTTTTGGTCCAGGGAATTTTTGGGGTTTTGTTGGAAGCCCTAGGGATGTTTTTGGGTCTTGATTTTTGCCCCCATTCAAACGTCCCCGTCATTTGAAATCCTGAGTAACCCCCCCCCCCCCCTGGGGTAAATCCCGACCACTGACATTAAATAGCGTCATTTCTATGGTCTATAAGATTGTAAATTGAAGTCAACATGTTTTTTTTACCATAACATTAATTCACCTGTTAAATCTAATGAAAATCAATTTGAAATCGCGCGTATGACAGCGCAAAAGATCACTTATTTTTACGCCTGAATTCGGCAAGTTCGTAAAAAATTGCACAAAAATGACCCAATTGACTTTTCCACAACTCTACGGTTTCTATTTATTGGAAAAGTCCGATAGTTTCTCAGGTTTTATAGGAAATTTCCTTTGAGTTGTATCACAGGTTACGTCATTTTCATGGTGTATATTCTCACTGAGCTTAGCTTTCGATTTATGAGCACGCAAAAGGGGACAACACAGAACCTGTTAAACCGGTCTTGTGAAGTAAAAATGTCGTGAGATATTTGTACTCGTTTCGCACGTTATTTGTACTCCACGAAGCGGAGTTGGACAATAATGTCATTATAACAGGCCACTGCAGGTAGTTTCTCTCGCCATGCTTAGAAGTGACAGCGCATATAAGTAGGTTTTTTAGTTAATTCTTTCTTTGTATTCAAGTTAGTTTTTAATAATAGTTTTTAATTCTTAGGTATTTTTCGTTTTATTGTATATAGTCTTATTAAGTATTTTTAATCTTAGTTAGGACCTTTCTGAAAACCACTGTATAGTGAATGAAGGCTTCCTAATAAACGATTATTATTATTATTATTATTATTATTATTATTATTATTATTATTATTATTATTATTATTATTATTATTATTAGAGGCCAGCAGCGCGTGCGATTGAATGTCGAAAAGAAGGAAGCTGAAAAAAGTGTCAAGGACGAGAACCAGTTTTAGCCCAGTAAAGTTATGCCAGGAGGTCAAAATGCTTGCAACAGAATTTTTCTTTTTACATTGTTTGCTTTTGAGGCATGTATATGAACATACTAAAAGTCAACAAAAATCAACTCATGGGAAATACGTAAAAAATCCACGTATTGACGACTGCCATGTTTTTATGCTAATTAGCCATTGTAAACTGTTCTGTCAAGGCATTTACCACTTTAAGTTACACTTAACATGTTAAAACAAGGACTGTTAAGTACAGTGTACATTCAAATTCTATCATGAACCGTTTTCCAACAAATATTCAACAAAAAAGTGTTATTTTCTAAAATTAGCATTTTAATTTCATTAAAATGGTAATTTCTCAACCCTTGCTAGCCAGTAACTGGACTACCATATACCATCACCTGATTTTCTATCAGTACCTTTCTAATTGTACAGTAACAGCGGCGGAGCAGAGGGGGTAGGTGGATCTGTAGTCCCCCAGCCCCTTGGGGGTGTTACATGTATACCTTGGGGTGGCGTCTGCCTTGGTGTACAACTACCTCCCCCCACACACACACACACGCGCGTTTAAACACGCTCCGCCGCCTCAGCTGTGAAAATTAAATCATAAGGCATCGACTACTTCCCCGATGTCCTCTGTATCACTAGCTCGATCTGTCGGAAACAAGCACTTCCACGACACTCTCCACAGGCAGGTGAACAGTCAAGTCCGTACTTTTTGGGCCTTCATGGTGTCGTGTTACAATTCATCTTGCAGTTACATCTGATAACTCAGAGGAGAGTTTCCAGTGCAGGTGGTATGTCGGTCCTTACCTGAATTAGAATACCATCAGTTTTTTTCCATCTCCAGTCACACGGTGGAAGCCCTTGATTTCCAGTCCAAAGTTGCACCTGGTAGTTCACTCGAAGGAAACGAAATTTTGCAGCAGACGACGTCGGAGGCAAGGACTGCGCTTTAACTGCGGTTGTACTTCTATCCGTCTTTTAGCAAAAACTTCGATATCGCAAGGCCTCCAATTTTCTTTTTTTTTTCATCTCTTTCTTAAGTCATGCATCAACATCCTCTAATGAAGCCCTTGACTCTTCTTCGATTCTGACATCAAAAAGCTGCTTGCCTTATGTGTCTCTCGTTATGTGTAATAAACTACTTGTATCCGAAGTCTAGACGACACGTTATCAATGCAGCTTCCTAGGGCCGCAGCGTGTCCACTGTCGAAAATCCAGATTTTATCGACTGTGCTAGAGACAGTAAACACTTCCTGTTCTGAATCCTGGTCTTCCTCAAGATATACTCCTAAATTGTCAGTTTGTGGCATATAAAAATTTGGGCAACAAACCTGAAGCGCGTCTGCAATAAGAACAATATTGAGCGCTTCGTCAAACCAAAAAATGACACCTGCAAGCTCTCGCTTGTGTCTTTCCACTTAGCATATTCTCCATAAGTTGACCTTTGCAGCCAAACTAGCTCATTTCTGTGTTTAGACTAGTTCGTAACACCACAGACAATAAATATCTGCTTAGTGGCTCATTTGTAATGAAAGTCCAAGCCTTTCACTACAAGGGCTGATCAAATGTTATGGCGCGTGCTGTTTTCTTGCTTGATCAGATAGAAAGAATAGGATGGAATAAGTACAGGCCGGGCATGTTGGACGGATGTAAGACAATAATAGGCAGGAATACTACATTTGCTTTCCCTGGATGATTTCCCTTATGTACCATTTGACTAACCAGGCCGTGGCCACTTTAATAACCGGCACGCATACATGCATGCACAGGCGATGACGCTTTACAATGATCCCCGAAATTGCATTTTTCTTATTCATTTTAATTTTTATTTGCCTTGACTACAAAACGAACCTTCAATACATTACAAACCTACAGTATGATAAGATAAATACATTAAATCATTATGAACTTCGTCATTTAGCAACAGAAAGGCCCAGGATTGATTTCCACACCTAGTCGATACTGGAGATTGTGTGACATTTCCGTATTGAAATGGTCTGAAATGTAATGAAGTTAACACCGCTTACTAGAATCACTTACATGAATTTATGCAACTTATCAAACAAAACATTTTAGATCAGCTAAATCAGCAATAGGGTAGAAGTTCTTTCTGAACCCTGGCTTCTCGTACAAATAGGAATACGGATACCGTCACTGTGTTATTTTTAATGGCTTGAGATAAATACCCGAATAAATATTATCAAAAGCAGTAAAAGGAAGATGGCGAGTCGCGAAGGGAAAAAAAAAGAAAATTAACTTAAAGTTAAATATTATCGACAACAATGCACGTCAAAGCAAACAATGATTTCAGATAGCTCACCTTTGCAATCTAATCAAGATACTGCTGCCATCGGTCTCCCTTTTGGAAAGGTTTCAAAAGTTATGACACTAACCGGCCTTCACTCGTCAAATTCAACATCAGTCAACTTAGTCTGCCATCACGTATGCCGACTTCGAATACACGTACAACGGTAAAGAAGTTCCTTAAGCGAGCTCACAATTATCCAGTACATCATTCTCCCCTGACCCCAAAACTCCGTTTAACTGTACGTTAGAAATCAAACGCATTTTGCCGATGGATGCTCTTAAAGTTGATTCATACTCATTGACAATCGAAAATGGCGTACCGAAACTGAGTAAACAACAAAGTGCCTAGTTCCCAGTGCTACTCGGTTGGAGTAATCTCTCACACCTCACACGACCGTCCACCGGGCGATAACATATAGGCGTCACCGCCTAAAAAAAGGAGAGACTTTCCATAAGATGTCTGTCGGTAAATTTGGTTCACCTTTGGGAGTAATTGCTTTTCAAGCGCCAAGGTCATTATAAGTTAGAGGCCGCTGGACCTTGGGATAGTTGTACTGTGATATTCAGTTTACTCTTCCTTCTTTAATAATTTTATCAGGCGTTATCAAAAAGCATTACTTGAAATAAATACGTTTATCTGAAGTTTGGATAAAGGCACTGACGGGACTTGCTCGTGATCTCTCATACATAAACTCTGTCCTACTAATCTTCTAGGAAACCGGTTTCGGCGTCATCTATGGGTTGAGTTTCTTTTTGGTTCTCGTCCTTGCTCAGAGGGTTTTTCTCCGGGTTCTCCGGTTTTCCACCCTCCACAAAAATCAACACTTCTAAATTCCAATCCATCAGTCAGGAATTAAAACAGTTCAATTAAACTTCCTTAACGAAATGCGCGAGAAACTCCTGCTCTAAGTAAGACGTCGTTTTTTAATTAACCTGTCGAAGAATTACATTAAATTAATTTTAACGGCTCTCTTAAAATGTACGAAACACATCTGCTCTGCGTCACGTCGTTTTTAATTGGTAGAAAAATTTGAAACACTATTTTTTACTGCGAAATTAAAGTGTTCGAAAAACTTCTGCTCAAAGTCAAGTCGTTTTTTATTTGGTTGAAACAGTCATCCAAAACACCGTTTTTACTGCGAAATTAAAGTCCCCGAGAAACTCCTGTTTTGTGTATTAAGTTTAGAGTCACGTCGTTTTTTGGTCGAAAAATTTAAAATACCGTTTTTGCTCCGAAATTTAAAGTGCCCGAGAAACTCCTGCTTTGTATACCAAAGTAAGTCACGTCGTCTATAATTTAATACCTTGTCGAGACATTAAAAGAAACATTATTAATTGCCTTTTTAAAATTCCAGATAAACTTATGCTCTGTGTACCTTGGTTACTCATGTCTTTTTTAATCAGTCGAGAAATTAAAATATCTGATAAAATTCTCCTCTGCTACTTACGTCTGTCTTAAAAAAAATTAAGGAAATTCCGACAGCGACATGCGGACCATTCTTAGTAGCGACATAACAAGCTTTGAAATAGAGACAGAAGACATGTAAACCTACCCTAACAGGGCCTCAATAAACGCTAAAAACGACAGCGAAATCGGAAAGTTTTGCATTTACCAATAATTGTTAAAAATTGGCTAGTACCACCCGACTCATTAAAAATTCATTAAAGAAAGCAAATAATTCGCTAATGTCAGCACACAAATTCTCATTCTTCTCTCCTTACTTTTAGCATGGCACTAGTTGGGAGAATTTGATCATTCCTTATTTCTAGCGACCTCTATGCTTGAAAGTTTATATATATATATTTTCAGTGAGAATATAAATGTTAACACATGCACTCTTGGAAATGAGACTTCAGTAAACTCTTACTTCCTAAAATGCAACATTAGATTTTTGTTCAGAAAGTTCGATTAATAGTTAGAAGCAGAAGTTTCTTTCTTGTTTAACTCCTGCAAATTTTCAGTTGCCAACAACACAATGCAAAACGAACGAGCAATTACTAATGTTCCACTCATAGACTAATGGCTGCTGTGAGGTGTCATCAAATAAACTCTTCCCAATGGCTAATACTTAATTGGCACAGAAAAAAGTAATATTTACTTCAAAGTTCTCAGTTTGCTTGCAAGAGCTTCACGTTGTCATTCAACTTGTTAACACGTTTGTCAGACTCTCGCGGGAATAATTTTCTTTTACCATGTTTTCTGTTTTCATTTGGCCCATTTTATTCCTTGCTTTTACTCTGATCACCGAGGAAACCCAAGGTACGTTCTGTTTCTTTTGTTGTACGTGCGAGACCATCTTTTTTTCTTCGTGTTTGTGTTAGAACTTATTCAGTTAATATCAAAATACGCCGCAATAGAAGCAATCTGTTCGAAAATTTAGTTCAAATATTTTGGAACATTCTTTGTTTCCATTATATATTGTATTTCCATAACACGAAAGCTGGCTATTTGATATATCATGGGTGTTGGCTTAAACTGAATGAAAAGTGAATCGTCGAATAAAGGAAGTAACTATTATGTAACTTTTTTACAACTCTACGGTTTCTGTTCACTGGAAAAGTCCGATAACTTCTTGAGTATTATAGGAAACTGTCTTTGAGTTGTATTACAAGTTACGTTATTTAACGGTCTATATTCACACTGAGCTTAGCTTTCGATTTATGAGCACGTAAAAGAGGACAACACGGAACCTGTTAAACCGGTCTTGAGAAGTACAAATATCGTGCGATATTTGTACTCCTTTCGCGCGTTATTTGTACTCCATGAAGCGGAGTTGGACAATAATGTCAGTTATTATAACAGGCCACTGCAGGTAGTTTCTCTCGCCATGCTTAGAAGTGACAGCACATAGAGGCCAGCAGCAAGTGCGATTGAATGTTACAGAAAAAGCCGAAAATAGTGTCAAAGACAAGAACCAGTTTATTCGATCCCACAGACCAGAGAATAGGAAAAACTACATGAGGAGGAAATCTACATCGTTTGTCTGGTGCTAGTTTTTGACGGATAAAGATTTGTAACTGAAATGCTAAGTTCTCATTTAAATTGCCAGCATCATGAAAATTGAAACAGCTGGCGATAAATAAGTCGTTAGCTCACCTCCCACCAGTGTGGCCCTGGCTCGATTCCCGGACCCGACGTCACTTTACATTAGGATATCAACAGGCCACAAACAAGTCTTTGCGAAGGATTCTATACTACAGTGGGGGGGGGGGGGGGGGGAGGGGGGGGAGAAGGGAATTCCCAGATAAAATCGGACCAATGGTTGTCTGGTTGAATCTTGAAAAAGTTATAAGCGTTCAAAGCCAGCGCCCCCCTCCCCCTCCTTCTCGGTCTGGATAGGGTTAATGAAGTGCACGAGAAACTCCTGCTTTTGTGCACTAAAGTTAAACAGGTCGTTTTTAATTAATCTGTCAAAGAATTAAATTAATTACTTTTAACGGCTCTCTTGAAATGCACGCAAAACTTCTGCTCTGTGTACTAAGTTTAGAGCCACGTCGTTTTCTAATTGGTGAAAAAAATAAAACACGGTTTTTTACTGCGAAATTAAAGTACCCGAGAAACCTTAAGGTCGCCTGAAAACAGTGGAGAAAATTTTAGCCATTGAGAATTTTTTATCAATTGAGAACTAATTTTGTCCGTTGAGGAATTTCCATCAGTCAGGAATTAAAAAAGGTTCAATTTTAACTTCCTTAATGAAATGCGCGAGAAACTCCTGCTCTAAGTAAGACGTCGTTTTTTAATTAACCTGTCGAAGAATTACATTAAATCTATTTTAACGGCTCTCTTAAAATGTACGAAACACATCTGCTCTGGGTCACGTCGTTTTTAATTGGTCGAAAAATTTGAAACACCATTTTTTACTGCGAAATTAAAGTGCCCGAAAAACTTCTGCTCAAAGTCAAGTCATTTTTTAATTGGTTGAAACAGTCATCCAAAACACCGTTTTTACTGCGAAATTCAAGTTCCCGAGAAACTCCTGTTTTGTGTATTAAGTTTAGAGTCACGTCGTTTTTGGTCGAAAAAATTAAAATACCGTTTTTGCTGCGAAATTTAAAGTGCCCGAGAAACTCCTGCTTTGTGTACCAAAGTAAGTCACGTCGTCTTCAATTTAATACCTTGTCGAGACATTAAAAGGAACATTATTAATTGCCTTTTTAAAATTCCAGAGAAACTTATGCTCTGTGTACCTTAGTTACCCATGTCTTTTTTAATCAGTCGAGAAATTAAAATATCTGACAAAATTCTCCTCTGCTACTTACGTCTGTCTTAAAAAAAAATGACGAAATTCCGACAGCGACATGCGGATCATTCTTAGTAGCGATATAACAAGCTTTGAAATAGAGACAGAAGACATGTACACCTACCCTAACAGGGCCTCAATAAACGCTAAAAACGACAACGAAATCGGAAAGTTTTGCATTTACCAATAATTTTAAAAATTGGCTAGTACCACCCGACTCATTAAAAATTCATTATAGAAAGCAAATAATTCGCTAATGTCAGCACACAAATTCTCATTCTTCTCTCCTTACTTTTAGCATGGCACTAGTTGGGAGAATTTGATCATTCCTTATTTCTAGCGACCTCTATGCTTGAAAGTTTATATATATATATTTTCAGTGAGAATATAAATGTTAACACATGCACTCTTGGAAATGAGACTTCAGTAAACTCTTACTTCCTAAAATGCAACATTCGATTTCTTGTTCAGAAAGTTCGATTAATAGTTAGAAGCAGAAGTTTCTTTCTTGTTTAACTCCTGCCAATTTGCAGTTGCCAACAACAAAATGCAAAACGAACGCGCAATTACTAATGTTCCACTCATAGACTTTTGGCTGCTGTGAGGTGTCATCAAATAAACTCTTCACAATGGCTAATACTTAATTGGCACAGAAAAAAAGTAATAGTTACTTCAAAGTTCTCAGTTAGCTCGCAAGAGCTTCACGTTGTCATTCAACTTGTTAACACGTTTGTCAGACTCTCGCGGGAATAATTTTCTTTTACCATGTTTTCTGTTTTCATTTGGCCCATTTTATTCCTTGCTTTTACTCTGATCACCGAGGAAACCCAAGGTAAGTTCTGTTTCTTTTGTTGTACGTGCGAGACCATCCTTTTTTCTTCGTGTTTGTGTTAGAACTTATTCAGTTAATATCAAAATACGCCGCAATAGAAGCAATCTGTTCGAAATTTAGATCTAATCTTTTCGAACATTCTTTGTTTCCATTATATATTGTATTTCCAAAACACGAAAGTTGGCTATTTGATATATAATGTGTGTTGGCTTAAACTGAATGAAAAGTGAATCGTCGAATAAAGGAAGTAACTATTATGTAAGTTAGCTGCAAGAAACATTGTCTCCTGTAATATGGTTCTTTGCAATATTTCATTGTGGTACAAGAATAGTCGACGCAGGAACATCAATGTAGTTGGATAAAAAATTGTCAAAATTTAGATATTAAAAAACATACAAACAAAAAAGTATGGCCCTTGTATTATTTTTGCAGGAAGAGTTGAAACGATCACTAAAAAAAAGCTGTTGCTAAAAGTTATCTGAAAGATTTCTTTGTCAGTTATATACTTTACGTTCCTAGGTATTAAAAAAAAACTCTGTGACAAGGAAAAAGTTGCAGGTGTTCTCATTTAAACTCAGCTCAAAAGGATGTTTTTATGTAAAGGCCGGTTTACACGTTACGATCCGTCGGCCCGATTTGTTCCACGCAAATTTACACAATGCGATTCGTCTGCCGGCTTTTGCCTATTGAAATTGATTTCTAAAATCTGTGACACTGCAACAGATTTTTTAGAAATCGGGCCGATTTTTAAATGCGCACTCATTTTCTTATCAAATCTGGGCCAAATCAGGCCGACAAATCGTAACGTGTAAACCGACCTTAAGTTTCAATATTATCTAATGATTTGCATGGCATGTTAAAAGGATATTTTTATTTAAGTTTTCATATTATTTCATGATTTGCATGTCAAAAGGATGTTTCTGTTTGGAAGATTGCCGCCCGGTTATATAGCCCCCCCCCCCCCCTTTTTTTTAATTTTTATCTGTTTTGTTTAATTTGTCTTTTTCTCCCTGACTCCCTGATATGCCAAGAGTGATGTTCTTACCATTTGTGCAGCATGTATATGGAAAACGTTTTCTTCCTAAGCCAATTAAAGATTTTTTTCCGTTTAGAAACCTCTCCGAGAACCCTTACGTTTAAAGAACTAAATTTTAAATCACCCATTCAACATAGATTAAATGATGCGCCGAATGAAGACAAACCTGATTTTTTCAGAGATATAGCCATTTATTTTCAATGCAACGAGATCATTATAGGAGGAGATTTTAATTTAGTTATGGATGTTTTAAAAGATAAGAAAGGGGGCCGTGACAACTTACTTACACACTCACTCACTCACTCACTCACTCACTCACTCACTCACTCACTCACTCACTCACTCACTCACTCACTCACTCACTCACTTACTTACTTACTTACTTACTTACTTACTTACTTACTTACTTACTTACTTTCTTACTTTCTGTATTTATAAAGGATTATCAATTTAATGAGACAGGTAGACAGTGTTGAAAACATTTTTCTAAACTATTATTTGAAACTATTTTAAATCTGTGATAATTCTTCTTGTTCCCACCCCAGAAACAAACATTATGCCACGCGACGATAGTTCTTTCGGTCAGAGTTTTAAACAGCGTCAGTTCTCAAAAGACGAGTTCCATTTTCTTAACGTGTCAACAGTTGGAACAGTTTCCGTGTACGATGTCTTTGATTGCACCTTTGAATGCCTCAGCAATCCTTTGTGCTTTTCTGTGAACCTGGCCGCCTCCAAAGGAGCCGTTGGAAAATTTTGGTGCGAGTTGCTGTCTTCTGATAAGTACAGAAACTTCACAGAGTACAAAGAAAACAAGACTTCGCATCATTTTGCAATTAAGGTAAGGTGTGATTAAACGAATAAATTATTGCCACTTATTGCCTATAATTTATTGCTTTAAGATATTGCTGTAAGTATAGTCTCTTTCTAAACATAACTAGTTTCTGCATGTGAAATTGACGATCAATGACATCTTCTTATTTCAGTCGCCCTGTTCTTCCTGGCCGTGTCAAAACAGAGGGACATGTGTGACGAACTACAAAGACGACAAGTTCAAATGCCACTGTGTGGAAGGTTTCATTGGAGAATATTGCGAGACAGGTAGAAGAGTCATTATAACAAACTTTTGTAAGTTTAATTAATATTGTAAATAGACTGTAAGATGGCACAGCTGTTAAGTTAAGTTGCCTTAATTAGTTTCTTTGGTTGCTCTCTGCTGTGTGCGGCAATCCAAATTACAGTAAAAAGTAGACTTTGATAATTCAAAAGGGCAATAGAGTGATTTAATTTAAGGAGGCTCGCAATGGTTTCCGGCACTTTCCAGCTCTTTTACTTTGATGCGTCAGTGCTAAAAAACTTTATCAATCGCTGCTACAATAATAAAATCAAAAAAGTGTCCAATCAATGCTGATCAAATTGTGGTCATTCTCATGACGTCACCATGACAACAGCATTACCTGTTAAAAACACCCTTAATTTTTAAGGGCTCGAAACTCAAAAACGAGCTCAGGGACCCCATTTTTTATAATTGAGTTATGGTCAGCAAGTAAAGATGCAACTTGTTGCAAAGTTAAAAAAATTCTATTGAGCGGTTTCAGAGCCACCCACAAGAGCGCTGTTAACTATGCTTATTTGTTTTTATCTTTGCCAGCGGCGAAGTCCTGCAAGGAGCTTTATGACGTGGTATTCAAGTAAGTCAAAGCCCCACTAACAAACCAACGCACCATTCGGATGATACACTAAAAAGTAAAATTATTATCATCGGGCGATGGAACTTCTCGATGCTGTAATATAAGGCTGTAAAAATTGCACTCATACAACTGGAATAAATTGAAATTAATCTATTACCAGAGATTTTCTCGAAAAATTCGGCATTGCTTGAAAAACGGTTCGGTCTCGTCGCACGTGTCGTATGCTACAAAGAAAGCATTAAAGCCGCAAAAATTTTCACTGTAGTCGTCCTTTTTCTTCCAAAAAACGGTCAAATTTTAAGAGTTCTCATTGAAGCAGACTGTTAGAACACTCAACTGTGTTTAAACAGCTTTAGGGAAGACGTTTTTTTTTTCTTTCTTTTTTTTTTTTTTGCACTCGTGCCAGCCTTCCTTCTTTATTTACTGGTGAAAATATATATCTCTTATATAGCTAGACATTTTTCCCCAACAGCGCGCCCTTATTGGCTAATTCGAGGTCACATGACATCTAACAATGAAAGCTGTTGCCCTCCAAAAGTCTCTGAGCGGGCAACATGCATTGCAAAATCTATGACGTCAGAGGGTAACATTTTAATGTTGCCCGCGAATGTTGACCGACAAGTGCCATTTTCCTGAGCCTTCGTAGTGCTATATAACAAAACACATTACACATTAAGTGTAACACATTAAGTGTATAATATATATATAAAAAAGGTCTTTATATTGTTTATTTGTGTTTTGGAAGCAGTTTCTAGCACCTCGACTGGCTGTGATACATCTCCTTTCGTCTGACTCCAAAATATGGATGTACAAGACGCACCGAGTTTTTTTAGAAAAAAAAAACACTGAACGAGACGAAACGCATGTTATGGCCTATAAATAGCCTAGCCACTCACAAATCTGATAGCTCAAGACCCTTAACCAGAGATGCAGACTTCTAGCATTACAGACTTCTCATTTCTCTCCCGCGGCGTAATCGTAGCTCTTTTTTTCTAACAGGTCAAACTCAAGCCAGCTGGTTAAGCTCCACTTTGACTCAAAACCAACTGCCGTTCTCTGTCACTTTGGAGAGTTTGGATGTGGAGATGGGGGATGGACGCCGGTCATGAAGATTGACGGAAACAACGTATGTTGTTAAAAATGTTCGAGTTGTAGCCAGGCTGCCCAGGCATGTTAAAAAAATTCGAATTAATAAGTTGACACTGAATAAAAATATTGTTTTTGGACGTTTTGGCCACTACTGTTGCCTTCTTCAGCAAGATAAAAATGCAAATGTTCAACGCCGTCCTGTTAAAATATGTAACGAATGTGTGAAAACTAAATGAACTTTCCGAGTGCAACAAAAGTCTCTAGAGCATTCTTAATGAGTCTATAAATTCTTAATGCTATTGTAAACGTTTGGTAGCGCTATATGTTCGTTTATAGCGTTCCTATCTCGCACAGAATGCCAAGCTTCAAGAATTAGTTGTTATTTCCACACCGTTGACCTGTCAACAATTTCGACGCTCTCCAAAACTATTTGATGGTCGTTAAGCATATGGTGTTTTGCCAACAAAGAGTTTTCATCCAATATTGCGATGGCCTTTGCGTGTTCTTTCATACGTGTTTTAAGCGCGCGTGATGTCTGGCCAACATAAACACAGTCGCAATCGTTACACTTGATCTTATATACAATATTGATCAATAAACAATACTTTTAGCCAGTGTCAACTTATTAATTCGAATTTTTTAACGTATGTTGTTATATACATGAAAGTTTTTTCCCAATAGTGCGCGCTCTTATTGGCTACCTCGAGGTCACATGTTATACATAAAACTGTTTCCCGCCATAAGTCTATCTCTGAGCAGGCAACATTGCAAAATCTATAACGTACGGAGTACGGCAGTGCACTGTTACCCTCGAATGTTGACCGACGACCGGCGTAAGTCTCTAAGACTTCGTTGTGCTATATAGATTAAGCCAAGCCTAAAAGCGAAGCTCCCCGGTTATTTACTTTAATTTAAAGGAAAAATAAGAACTTAAGTCTGCGATCCATTCAAAACCCATTCAGTGGTCAGCGGCCAACTTGAAAAAAGAGGCCTTCATGGGTTCTACACACTGAGCCCGCGATATTGTCATATGATACTGGTCAGCAGATGTATTGACAGCTGCAAATTGACCATAACATGAATGCCCATGAATGTTAGCTGACGTTAAGCTTCATGACTTTAACGGCGACTTTAACCTATTTCTGGATCATGGAGAACGGCCGCCATATCATGTGTGCGACGTACGTATGTAACAACCTCGTCCCCAGGGTCTTCTCCGTTTTCAAAATGGCGGCTCCATTTTGATACCTCGTCGCCGAGAAGTTCCTGGGGACGAGGTTGCATATGTAAGTACGTATGTACTTTCGCGCCCGCGAGCCTTTCCGCTAGGCACGATGACCATATGTAATGTATGTAAAAATTATATGTCTGTCCTGATTTAAGAAAACGAGGCCCTCGTAACTGCCAGGGGCCAGCAACTCTCTTAGCCCTCCCCTCCCTTCCCCCTGTGGGTTCGAGAGAGCCCAGGGGCACTGCTCGGAAGCCTTCCCATGCCCGGTCACAGCTGAGCTCTCAGAGGCCTCAAGGCTGCTGAGCCCAGCGCCCCGAAAACCAAAAGCCGGGAGCAGTCCTGACCACATTTTAAAGCGAAGTCTTTTCTGAAACAAGCCGAAAAGCTTACTTTAGTCAGCCCTCCAGCCGGCCTGCATTTCAACAGCTGACCCAGGGCTCCCTAGGGTTGTTAGGTCAGGGCCCTAACTGCCTGCCCACGGGGTCCTTGACGTTTGCTCTCCCCCTCAAATTTCACGGACCGCAATGGCTTGAAGGCCGAATGCGTCGGCCTTCTGCAAACTGCACGTCACAGGCTGCTCTGGCCTACTGAGACTGCCTTTTGTCCCGTTAGGGATTTTCCTTGCCAGCAATCTGTCCTTATTTAAGAAAACAAAGTCCCAGGAACTGCCAGGGGCCAGCAACTCTCTCATCAGCCTTCAAGCACGGATCCCGGAGTCCACGTTTTGTAAAATCCAGACAGATGTATGTATGCATGTTTCTCCTATTTCTGAGGATTTTCTATGATTATGGAGGCTCCGCTCTGCGGCCTTTCGGGCAATTAGGGAGCTCCACTATAACAAGTTAACAAGTGACCACAAACCACACAATGACTGGTCCCTCGGGAAACCAGTTTATTTTTCTCCGTCTCGGGAAACATTGAGATTTTCGGGAAACAAAATTTCAGTATCTCTTTCCCTCATAACCAGTCATTAAATGTTATTTGTTTACTGGCGATCCTTTCAATCGCGCAGAATCCTGATTACGAAAATGAGATAACCATGCAGCGCATGTTCAAATATTAAAATATGACGTGTTATTTTTTTCCTTTTTTTCCTTTTTTTTTTCCAGAACACTTTTAATTATGACTCGGTGTACTGGAGCGATAAAAAGGACTACAACCTGCGTGGAGGGGAGACTGGGTTTGACACACAAGAGACCAAATTACCGACCTACTGGAACACATCCTTCTCCAAGATTTGTCTTGGAATGAGGATCGGCCAACAGATCAACTTCATTGTCATCAACAAGCAGGCCGACTCTCTGTACTCACTGATCGCTGATGGGCAATACCGCGCCACCTCACTGGGTCGTAACACGTGGAAGACGCTGATTGGTTCACAGGCCTCTTTGCAGCTGAACTGTAACAAGGAAGGGTTCAATGCCGCCTGTACTCCTGGTGCTAAGGCAAGAATAGGTATCCTTGGTAACAACCAAAACGACTGCAATGATTGTGATTCCAGAATCGGGTTTGGTGCAGGAGGAGCCTTCAGAACGTGCGGAAACGTGGCCTGGAAATCAGCAGATAATGGCGACAAACAAATTAATGCCATGGGATACATTCTGGTGCAATAGAAAAGAAGATGATGAACGTTTAAGCTGGCAGTTTTGAAAAACCCTTACTTGATTATGTTTTGCTATAATTTGGCGTTCCATTTCAACAAGCATATCACCTTTACTCATAGGCGTAGACTGCTAGCAAGGCATTCTCAAGCAGCCTGTGCGTTATTTTCGTCACATTAAATTAAAGATTAATCGCAGCGTAATCACATGAACAACGAGCGCACACGCGTGAGGATTTCGGCAAAGAAATGAAATTAAAGATGAGACCCTTCACATTTCTTCCCACGTTTTTAGGGCTATTTTGGTTAATTAGGATTCGTATTATTGATTCCCTTGATAGCAGGACATACAGATAGAAAGGAGCTAAGACACAGCAGATGGTTCAAGCATTGCGGATATATTCAGGACCGAGACGATGAGATCTCTCACGACCACTAATTTAAGGAATCCTATATCAGGGTTGTGACAAACGATTTGAGCAAAAAATAGCGCTTGACATGTGAAAATAGCTCAAATCTGGCCGTGATCTGTGAATTGAATAAACCAAAATTGTCAAACAACAAGAATCACGAAGCCAAAGATTGATTTTGTATGGATGATGCGGTTCTCTCGGCTCGATTTATGCGTTTTAAGACTTGCCGCCACACTGTGAGCTCGCCTGAGAAATCAAGTCTTGCTACTAGGCTATTGAAATGTAAATGCCATGCAAAGAAACTTATCAGTTAAAGCTTTTTTCAATGATGTATGCTGTGATTTGTGAAATGGTCTTAAACATATACGTGATTCGTGATTTGAAGGAAAATAGGAACGTGTTTTGTGATTGGGAACCATCCCTCGCTCTTACCACTCTGCTATATGTGTAATACAGATCCTACATCCTACAATTTTAAACAGAAGATGTGTATATGCCTCATTTGTAGCTTGGCACTAAATCACCGATATTTTAAGTCGGTTACTTATGAACGTGGACTGTTTCGAAACTGTACGTTTTTATGTAAATTGTCAAGAAAATCGGTTAAAAAAACTTGTATATTTGATAGCTTTTGATTAATGCTTTAACTCTTCAATTTGTAGTATAGTTCTATTACAAAGCCTTCAACTTGGTTATGTGGGTTTAATTTATAGTTTTTGTTACGCTACTAACCACATTCATTAGCTTTGCCGTACTTTTTTTGAGTTAAAATAAATATCATTATCGACATACAGTTGTCATCATTGCTATTATCATTATCCGTCATGCGCGTTCGATTAGGTTAGGTAATCGAACATAATCGAACTCACAATAAAATTTGGACAATCGAACAGAGTCGAACGTTCGATTACCGAACAGTCGACAATCGAACAAAATCGAGCGTTCGATTACCAAACTCCTGTTTGTTAATATTGCGGACATTTTGTACGGTGCACCGTCCCCCCTGATTAGTCCTGCGTGTTTTACTTATCAAGAGACGGATTCCGAACAAAATCGAATCGGATTGAGTTCGATTGTGTTCGATTGGTTGGATTGGTTCGAAAATCGAACTCACAGCAAAATGGATGTTCGACTTTGTTCGATTACCGAACCCAATCGAACGATCGGTGTTCGATTGAGTTCGATTGATTTTTGGTTCGATTTTGCTCGATTGGATACGCCGGGAACATGTCGACGCGGGGACAATTTCTGCGACATCAAACGCCTCGTGTGACGTGGTGCATTTTTGTGAAAATCTTTGTCGCTGCGCGCGATTAGTCGCACAAATTCAAATTGGTTTGAATTCTTGCAACTGATCACAGCGGCAAATTAAAATGAGCGAAGGCAGCGTTGCTGCATCATGAACGTAAACATCATCATATTGAATCGTCATATTGAATCATATTGAATTGGAAAACTAGCTCACATTCCCCCTCTTCCAAATTTGCTGCCTGTGCACCGAACAACCGTCTTTCGCAGTGACTTGATTTAATCGGGTTAGAGCTATTGTCCCTCCTCTATTGTTTCGAGTTTCTTAGTTGACTTGGTCGTTTTTTGTTTTACGTCATCAGTAGTGAGCCCCACGTGCATTAAAAAGTCGAGGCACTTTCACTTGCATTTCAAAGTAGAAGAACAACGCGAAATCACAAAATTCTGCGTTTAATTTTTGTAACTACGGGACGACGACAAAATCTTGGTATTAAAACAATGCGTTACCATTTTTGTGAAGATACATCTGACCATTTTACAATCACTAAATCTGCGGCATCGTTGTTGTGGTTGATATAGCTTCCATTTTTGGCCTGTTGCGGTACCGTCGAAAAACTGCAGACAAGAACGTGAATTAATCGAGATGCAAGTTGTCAGAGCATCGTAATTCGGTACCCCCCCCCCCCCCCTTATTCTATAGTATTATCTTTGTCCGGTAGTCCAGTCTCAAAACTGTGAATATTTGCTTTGTTTGAAAGCCCCAGGCCTCTAAAAGGTTGCCTTCTTTCCCCACTCCCCTTTCCCTCCCTTGGGGTACAGATAAACACGAAAATGGCAAATAAAAATGACAAACCTAGGAAAAAAGTCATGCTAGCTTTATATAATGTAGATGTTAAAAGCACATCCACTTTGCAACGCCAAAGCTCGTTAGATTTTAAGTTTAAACTTTTCATAGCTATTTCTACTCGCCTTGTGGCTTTATGTACTTGCGTTTTCTATCTTTCACGCTGCGGACTAAAAGACAACTACAGGGTAATTTATCCACTATAAAGCGCGGATAATCATTTATAAAAAAAAAAAATGCAATCCACTATTTGCTCTCAATAAAACTTCTTCGGTTTCCCGTTTTCATAGAATAACGTTTTCTGTATAGATAATATTTTCAACGTATACCGGAAAAAAGAGATACCTATGTTTATTTCAAAGTAGTTTTCTTAACAGGACCAGAGCTAAAACAATTTTTTCTTCGCTACTTCAAGAGCAAATCGATAAAAAAAAGCCGAATTAAAAATTGGGCAGAAATCAAGGCAAGAGTTGCAATGAGAGATGAACCCGA
Source organism: Oculina patagonica (assembly GCF_052425735.1). NCBI lineage: Eukaryota > Metazoa > Cnidaria > Anthozoa > Scleractinia > Oculinidae > Oculina > Oculina patagonica. Next base: position 22,101,292 of record NC_135770.1, on the reverse strand, counting down.
AAAAACAAACAAAGAAAAAAGAACAAAAAACTTCTGCAAAAAAAAAGGATAAGAATAACATATTAGCAAAGGGACGGTCAGATACCCATTACAAAATAAAGGATACTTTACTGATAAGAGATTTAAAACCTGCCCTTAATGATAATGTGGGCAGCGAAAAACTTTATATTTACTAGTCTGCAAGTAAAAGGTCTTTTTTTTCTAACAATGCGTTCGTCAGTAATGTTCATCACCGCAGTTTGCGTGTTATTTTTAGTTAAGAGAGGGTTTACACGAGAACCATGCAGTCGAATCTACAGGGCACCTCACCGATTTCCCTGAAATTTGGCACACTTATGTAACTTCACTAGTACATGAACCATGTGCAATATTTAAGTTCAACTGTTTATTGTTTTGGAGAAATGTCAATCAAACTGTCATACAATATAAAATGCTTAAATTTGATGTAAAAATATACACCATGTTTGATCGCCAGCTACAAGCTAAATATGATAAGAAATGGAATGGCATTTATACATAGGACACATCTAACCTTAAATAATAGGAAAACGTTAAATAAACTTGTGTTATTTCTTTTGTTTGTTTACGAGCAAAATTTGAATTCTCCCTGTTCAATTTTAACCAAAAATGTAGGGTCTCAAAAGTCGTTGTTTGTTACGATGCGGCGTTCCTTTAGTCGAATTAGGATCTATCTCTAGATTGCGAAGGGAATAATATATCTATTTATAAAATAAAAACTCTGTTATGGTAAAGAGGAGTAACAGATTTGCATTCAACAAATGTCGTTTACTTCACGTCAATATGTAAATGAGCTTAACTCGGAAGTTCGTAGTTTATAAGGTATCGACTAAAACAAATGTTGCTAAAAGAAGCAAAACGTCGATATGAAGCTTATTTTGCAAGAAAATAATTTTAGATTAACTTTTTAGTAGTCTCGACTTGCAAAAGACGTGAGCATTAAAACAAATTTAACCGAATACAAAGGCATACCGACCTGCTTGTCGTACCGAGCTCAATGTGAAATGTTTTCCTCAAGCAAGCATCTTGCATATAAAATTCATTTCCTTGAACGGTTTTTACGTCTCCTCTTGGTCTGCAAGCTTCATTCTGCCTTATTTACAACACCCAGCAAGGTCAAGTTATAAAATAATATGCTGAACGGTTATCAAAACAAGTCGGCGGCGCCACATCAAAGCTCCAACGTTCATGGAAATAATCTTGTTTTAGAATCCGGTTGCGCGTTTTGTACACATATAACAATGTTTTTCCACCGTAAAAAATAATACCGTACTCATTTCCATCCAGTGGAAATTAAACCAGCGGAACAAACAGTTTTTGGTGCTTTCGTTTTACGAAAAGCACCGACAATAACTGTTGCGTGACACGAACAGGTGTATTTGTGTCTCGAATTTAACATCTCAAATTTCACTTCGAGGATCGTCATGGCTAGCGCTTCGTTTAAATGCTCGTTTAGATACTTCTCCAACAAAGAGTGCGATATATCAAAACGTTACAAACATAGCACAGCGCTTGTAACGTTAAAGAGCTGTACAAAAGATGTTTCTGCCCATCTAAATGGTTGCTACAAAACAACATCTTCAGACGTTGAAGTGGAGGGGAAACTTTGCCTATTCAGAGTTGGATTATTTGATGAGGAGGGCGATTCTTTCACCATTTGCCCCCTTCACAGAGATGAGTACGGTCTTGGGTGGCGGCCAAGCAAAGTGTGTAAATATCCCATACATGACAACAAGCAAAAACCACAAAGAGGGGTAACAAAACGCATGTCCCAAGAAATCTACGGAAGATACAATATCTTGTGTGAGATCGGCCAAGGTTGGTAACTAACATCCGTTTTTTTATTCCTGTTGTTTTCTTTTTTTTTTTTTGCAAATTTATCATTTTGAAAAAAAAAGTACATTTGATTTTTTCAGTATTTATAAACTTTTATAAATATCTTAGGTGTCTGTTATAAATGTCTGGAAATTCACACGGAGACTTTCACACGCCCAAAGTTACAGGTACTGTAAGTACTGTTATGATGGAAACCCCCTACGAGATGTGGTTATGTTGACTATTTCTCTTTAACCCTTAACATGCTAAGCGCGGATTATTCCGGGATTTGGAGGAATGGCCATTCTGCCACTTATGACGTCACCAATTTACACGTCAGCAGATTTTTGTGATTTGCATCTTATAGAGCTAGGATAGATCTTTCCACAGGACTATCCATCTTCAATATTGACTGCATTCCGACAGAGTTAATCGAAAAAAACACGATCAGTTTTTGGTGTAAAATTGGTGCTAAAACAGGCCAAAATACCCGTACTTGATCATAATCTCCTTTCCAGGGTTTTCCATTGATTCAGATCAAAACTTTTCAGGCCAGTAGAAGAAGTGCACAGAGTAAAAGATAGAGAGAATAAGAAAGCAGAGAAAAACGAAAAGGAAAGGAGCAAGGAAAAAAATCGGAAAGGTTCAGCCAAAAAAAAAAAGTCCAAATTTTGGCTTATGCGCATGCGCCAAAGTAAAATATTGTACATTTTTCCATGGAAATTTCATCAAAATCTTCCTGCATTGTCAGAAAGTGCATTTTTAGCGAATTTAGAGAACTTTTGGACCGTAGGGCCAAGAAAATCGATTAACGGTTATAAAAAACGCGTTTTTAGGAATAATTTCAACATATTAAGGGTTAAATAGCCGAGAGAGTACTGAGAGCTATACAAGGAGTGCTTAAAATTGCCTAAATTATAAAAAATTAATTTACGACCAATTATACCAATTAGTGAGTGACAAATAAAATGTCGCTCCGTAGATGGGATCTCTTATCCCATGCCCCTGGGGAGGCTAATTACCTGAGGCGGCGGAGCGTTTTGAAACGTGGAGGTTGAAGGGAAGGGGGGAGGAGGCCATCGTACAAGGACATACCCCCCGGTGGGATGGGTGCATACCCCTTCGCAAAGTTCTCAAAATATCTCTTTAATAGTGTCCGATATGTCCGTTTTCGATTTGTGACAGAGCATTATATTACTATGCAGTTCCGACAATCCCCGGGGGGGGGGGGGTACTCCCCTATATAAGGTATATAGGTATGTGCCGCTCCAAAGGGTATGGTTTTTGAGCCGTTTTGTTCTGAAAACGGGTATAGATTTTGAAAAGTTTGGTCTGAAATTGGGTATTGTTATCTGGGGAACGTTCACGAAAGCTCATAAACTTATTTTTCTTCCCAGCAACCGGAGCGAGTAACTGGTGTGAGACAAAAAGAAATAAATAAAATATATCATTTCAGCTAAATTGTATCTATTCATCCTTTTTACGTTGACTTCCGTTCAGCGTTCATTTCAAGGTCAGGTATGGATTTTTGAGGCCAGGTCTGAAAACGGGTGTGGAAAATGACATTTTTTGGTCTGAAATTGGGTCTGGATTTGGAGATGCGGGCGGCACACCCCCACCAAAAATTCCAAGGAGTACAACCCCCCCCCCCCCTCTTCTCCCCGAGCGACAATCCTGCTTCATGGCGCTTCATGGTGCTTTTTGGGTTGTTCTTTAGACCTCGGAGGACTTAAACTGTACGTCGCCGATGCCTGCCAAATACAACCTTAACAGGTTGCGACCCTCTGCAAGTAGCGTTTATGGTAAAAGAATTAAGTTGAAAGTTCTACACCATATTATTCCGCCCCGCACGATCCTGATAAAACGATTTGTGTCTTGACAAACGAATCTTGTGGTGCACTAGCGATACTTTCGGCACTTATATGTAGCTTGGGGAGGGTGGTTAGCCCCCCCCCCCCCCCCCTAAAAGTCGTTTGGATAGGCTACAGCCCCAAAGACACCATGCTTCACCACCTATGATTACCTCACAATATGTCATGGCCTTTTTGTTCTGTATTTTTAATTTTCTCATGGAAGCAGACTGAAATCGTAAGATTAGCCTTACTAAATATTTCTTCTTATATTTACATTCTTTTAAGGATCCAGAGGTGGACACAGAAATAGTGGAATCACAAGATGAAACAACAGAGCCAGTGGATCAGGATGATGAAAGTGCCAGTGAATATGAAATTTCAACAACCCGGTCAAGGCAAAGAAGAATTCAGGTATAGAAACACACGCCTACCTACACTTATACAAATATTTCAGTCCGTCGATACGCCGGTCGGCCTGTCTGTCTATAAAAAGGATAGCAGTGTGAGCGTAATTACAGTCACAGACGATTTTTGTTTGATACGATGGCAACCTCATAACCAGAGTCCAGTCGTAAAATGATCCAAAAAATATCCGATCGCGTTCCCAGAGCCTGCGCGGTTTCAGTTAGCGGTGGCAGAACGCCCGACCACTCTAGGCAATTTTAAGATGAAATAAACAGGTTTTTATCAGCCCATCGGATTTGGTCGTACTTTGGGAGGCTTTTAGCATGTTCAGTCTGGACGTGCATTTCTAAAAAAGACCCGAAAACTTTCTCGTTCTCGTTTTGCTCTTAAGAGCTATATTCGGAGAGTTTGGAGAATCGAAAGAAACTCGCCCTAATTCGATTTTTTTTTATTTCGCCAAAACATTGCTTAAGGTGAACTTATTCGAGGAAAAATAGTTTTAAGTTTCAGCGTTTTATTTTACGGGCGAAATTTAAAAAGTTTTGAAGTGTTTGAAATTTGGATACAATGGCCGTTTTCGCCGCTTTGAAGGTTCAAATTTTCACACTTCTTTGAGAAAACAGCGGAGGCGTTAAAACAATCCTATTAAAACGAAACTAAGCACAAATATTATTTTACCCTTACACTTTAAAGCCGTGTAATAATTTTCTCAAATTGTTATTTGTAGCTTTTGAACTGGGCGTATTAATTCAGTCGCCATTTGTGTCCACGAAGGACAAAATAAGGCCAACTTTGACTACTGTAAATGGCCACTGGTATATATCATTTGGTCAAAATATGTACATGTTTAGAAACCTTTGTTATTGGTCTTTACACCAGGAAAGTTTCAGCGCTGGGAATCCAATATTTTTCCGTCAGTAAAATAAACTGTCATGGCATATTAGCGAGTTGTATTTTATGCAAATTACACGGTTAAAATACATTTCACAATGAAATCACTAACAAGAATGAACGATTCACCGCTACTTATCCTTGTTTATGCTGCTGAGCATTTGCTGACGATATCACTTCAACTTCCAGTGTCCTGCTGAGTCTTTTGACAAAATATATCTGGTGATGATGAACTTGCATGAGCGTAAACCAACGACCACTTCATCAATAAGCTCGACAGCAGGAAATTTGATATCCGCGAATAGGCCTTATTCGTATTCCCCGACGGCCCTGGGGCGAGAGCCTTCTAAACATGAATGCGAGGCTAATGCGGGGTACTTTGCTCGAAATTGCAAAGAAACGTATGGAAAATTGCAACTGGGTTGCCGAAAAACCTTAAAAATTATAAACGCTTTGAGGATCTTGAGCTAGGAGGTGATCTGCAGGCTAGAGAGATACCAGTGTCAATCAGAAAAATTAGAAGAACTGATAGAATTGACCGAGAAGGCTAACAAATTTTCCTTGAAGTAGTCGAATCGGGGGAGTGCAAGTCAGTCTGCATCGAGTCGCAAGGTAATAACCCCAATCTGTTAATGTTTGTTTTGATTGTACATCCGACTTACCAAAGGCAATAGACTTAACTTGGAGAGATTTGTATTGCTATTATTTAAAAAAATAAGAATAAATGTCTGAAGGCATGCTGCGTATTGACTACATATTTTGATCGGCATATTGACAAAAACAACTGAACGAAATGGCGCATTAATTATTTACAAATTCGTTTGCTGTTAAATGCTCTCACTGTTTAGTTAAAAGAATAGCTTTTAATTTCACTGAACTGATTTCTTTCACATTTTGACTGCTATTTTTCTTTGCTGCTGCCAAAACGTCTTTAAAAGAACTAGTAAATTTAATTAATGTTCTCGAACACCGGTACATGCAAACTGGCTAGAAAGACCTAAAAATCACAAGATCTAAACTTCCAAATTCATTTCGCCCCTAAATCATCGAATGTTCGAATAAAAGATAATTTTCTTAGCTCAGTTAAGTGAGAATGTCGATAGTTTAATGATCATTTAATATTCTTTCACGAAAATGGTCTGAAACAGAACTGGATGTTTCAGATTAAAATCTCGCACGCACATCAACATCGGCAAACTCACTTAATTACAAAGCAATAAAATACAAATTCGTTTTGAAGCTAACTACACACAATTTTTGAGTAAAAGGCTAGATTTTCATTTGGCTCAAGTGATGCTGTTAATCGTTTCATGCTCATTTCATGCTCTTGCAGTGAAAAAAGTTATCACAGCGCTACAGTAGCTATTGTTTAAAAAAATAAACAACTGAGATTGTGTGCGTGATCAAATTTAATATAGCAAGTTCCCTCTTCTGAACCCCTTTCTAAAATAGCAATATAAATATCCTCAAGGAAAGTTTAATCCCTCACTTAAGTCGGATATACACTGAAAGTAAAAATTACAGATTAGCTGGAAACATAACCTGGTGTTGAAGTTTACTTCGCAAGTATTGCTGACTCGAAACCGTTCCCGACGATTCAGTGTAAATTTGTTAGCCTTCTCGGTCAGTTCTACCAGATCTTCTAATTTTTCTGATCGACACTGGTATCCCTCTAGCCTGCAGATCACCGACTAGCTCTAGATCCTCAAAGCGTTTATAATTTTTAAGGTTTTCGGCAACCCAGTCGCAATTTTCCCTATGTTTCTTTGCAATTTGTGCAAAGTACCCCGCATTAGCCTCGCATTCATGTTCAGAAGGCTCTCGTCCCAGGGCCGTCGGGGAATACGAATAAGGCCTATTGACATCTGAGTGGCGCTGATTTGCCCGGTTTTCATCGCTCTCTTTAAAAGTCTTTTGAAAACATGGTAAACTATGCACTCCTAACTGCAAAATAATCAGTTTTTATCGATACATTGACGACTTCCAGGAGAATTATTTGTTTTAGAAATGCGTGAGCGAAGAAATCGGACTGACCTTTGAATTGACCCCCGCGTCGTCACGTTACTTCCTTCCGTCACGCGTTGAATTAAAAATGTAAAAATTGAAAGAGTGACATATCACATATAAGATACCTTGTTAAAAGATCGTAACACTACACTTGTCTAGATTGCGAAAAATAGCAAAGTCTTTTATTAGAACTTTTTCTGTTAAACAATTACAATGTTTTTAAAATACCTCCGAAAGTAAAATGATTATAAACTTGAACTAATGCTGTGACTATCTTCTGTATCTCACTTCGACTCGCTTCTGCTGTCGAAGAAGTATTTATTACCTCCATAGGTCATGTTGTGTCGGAAAATACATAAAATAAATGTTATTTTTTTTTTTTAAATAAAAGGCAATAAGGAAACATGAAATCCGCAGCGCGTATTTGTATACCGTGCTGTTAGATTCATTTTTATGTGGACGTGATTATAGCGCGCACATAAAATCTTCTATGCACGTCTAAATAAAAAGCATATAAGTATGAATTTGTAACAATGAGGAACTGATTATCTTCCTTTTTAAGCTATCGGTCCCACAAGCACTTTAATAAGCGTTTTAATTGGCAGCAACGCAAACCTGTAATCAGTCACGCTTTGCGTCGCTAGCTATATTTTTGTCGTTGCTTTATCCTTTTAATTTCCAGTCTAAAAATCAAATCTATTTGAAGTATTACGGTTCTTTTTCCTTATTTCACATTTGGTCACCTTCTACACAGCATTCGCTTTTATAGAGAGCCTTCTAGAGTAGCCAGGTGACAGACATATGCACAATCGCATACGCCGGAAAAGACGAGTACACTGTTTCTTTTGGAATGAGTGATAATTGGCGCAATTCCTTCCTATAAAATTTTATAGTTTAGCCGGGTGCTGTAAAATACACATAACATCGGAACAAAATGATAATTGGCGCAATTCCTTCCTATAAAATTTTATAGTTTAGCCGGGTGCTGTAAAATACACATAACATCGGAACAAAATGATGGAGAAGGCATTTTCGAGATTCTTGATCCAAAACAACTTCCTCGGCGGACCTCCTCCGCCAATAACATCTCGAAAATGAGCACTTTAGATTGACCAAGCCTACAGAAGGGACTGAAGGGGTCACCCTGTTAAAATATCGATTATTATTATTATTATTATTATTATTATTATTATTATTATTATTATTATTATTATTATTATTATTATTATTACAGCAATTCAAAAAGCTGGCTACGCCCCTCAAAGTGTATTAGAAAAACGGACACTTTCATACACGTCCAATCAGCAAAGCAAAAGAAGATCTTATACAAGAGTCGGATAACAAGGCTGTACAGTAACCTTGTATTTCTGTTTCGAAATATGAATACCAATAAAAAAATAAAAGATATGCATGATTCTTTAGTTTTTAAGCAGCAACGCAGGGGCGGTTCCAGGATTTTTCTTAGGACGGGGTGCAAAGTAACTGACTAGACTCGACTGGTGACAAAACAAATTTTAACAACGAATACTCCCCCTATATTCCCCCTAAAATGGCCTATATGGGGAGGCTCCGCCCGGAAAGGGTACCTTTTTTAAAAGGGCAAGGATTTCACAAGTTTAGGTATACGAAAGGGCATGGAAATCTGTCATTTAGGTTTTTAAAAGGGTCTTTAATTAAAATATTTCGAACAGTTGCAATTTATGGCTCTACATGAAAACGACAAGACAACGTCGTGATCTAAGTGTAGTGTCAGGTCTTTCAGGTGTATGAAAGGGATACCTTTTTCAGTAAAAGGTATACGAAAAGGGTTTAATTTCTGTCAAAGTGGTATATAAAGGGATAAGGAGTTAGCCTTCGGGGCGGAGCCTCCCCGTATAAAGCTTTTTGGGGTATCCCGCCCACCCGGGCATAGCGATCCTGCAACCTTCTGTCGATATTCTGACTCCTGAAAATATCTGTCAACAGGAGTGATGCGAACACAACCTGTCCAAACATAGAGAAGCAATGAACACGCTGTAAGCAGTGTAAGCTGGTTAGATCTTTTGGCATCCAAAACAAGCACGCTTCTCGCGTGGGCGTGCGCGAGGTTCGCGTTTGCCGCTTGCTCCATTTCCGCTGTTCTGTCAGCAAGAAAACTGAGAAAATCTGGGCACGATTGATGACAAGATGCTCATAAGAAGACAAAGTGAAGCGTTACCTGCTCTAGCTAACAACAACTTCCATTCACTATCAAGGGAATATTAATCATCTCCACTTAGGCCGTATAACTGACGATGTCCCGTGATGTCTCTAATACAATCTCTCAATGATAAATATTCTTCTTGGCCCGGATAGTCCCTGCTTGATCCACAGGCGGTCGCGTCATCCAGTAAAGCGGAAAAACCACACGATGAAGATGCCATACGCAAAAGTAGGTCCAAAAACAAACCATTTCCACTGACCAGCCGTAATTTATTGTAGCCCGTAGCCTTGTTGCTTAAGTTATAATTTGATTAGTAGTAAAACTACGACATGTGCGATGTTGCAACTTCCTGAAACATGTATATATAATAATATAATTATGAAAAACCTCCAAAAGTTTTGTTACCTTTTTTTCTAATCAAGAATAAGTGTACTGTTTATACAATCTTTTGAAAATCTTTTCATTTGTTTCATTTTAAATACCGTGACGGAAGGAAGTAACGTGACGACGCGGGGGTCAATTCAAAGGTCAGTACGATTTCTTCGCTCACGCATTTCTAAACAAATAATTCTCCTGGAAGTCGTCAATGTATCGATAAAAACTGATTATTTTGCAGTTAGAAGTGCATAGTTTACCATGCTTTCAAAAGACTTTTAAAGAGAGCGATGAAAACCGGGCAAATCAGCGCCACTCAGATGTCCATTCGCGGATATCAAATTTCCTGCTGTAGAGTTTATTGGTGAAGTGGCCGTTGGTTTACGCTCATGCAAGTTCATCATCACCGGATATATTTTGTCAAAAGACTCAGCAGGACACTGGAAGTTGAAGTGATATCGTCAGCAAATGCTCAGCAGCATAAACAAGGATAAGTAGCGGTGAGTCGTTCATTCTTGTTAGTGATTCATTGTGAAATGTATTTTAACCGTGTAATTTGCATAAAATACAACTCGCTAATATGCCATGACAGTTTATTTTACTGACGAAAAAATATTGGATTCCCAGCGCTGAAACTTTCCTGGTGTAAAGACCAAAAACAAAGGTTTCTAAACATGTAAATATTTTGACCAAATGATATATACCAGTGGCGATTTACAGTAGTCAAGGTTGGCCTTATTTTGTCCTTCGTGGGCGAGACACAAATGGCGACTGAATTAATACGCCCAGTTCAAAAGCTACAAATAACAATTTGAGAAAATTATTACACGGCTTTAAATTGTATAGGTAAAATAATATTTGTGCTTAGTTTCGTTTTAATAGGATTGTTTAAGCGCCTCTGCTGTTTTCTCAAAGAAGTGTGAAAATTTGAACCTTCAAAGCGGCGAAAACGGCCATTGTATCCAAATTTCACACACTTCAAAACTTTTTAAATTTCGCCCGTAAAATAAAACGCTGAAACTTAAAACTATTTTTCCTCGAATAAGTTCAGCTAAAGCAATGTTTTGGCGAAATAAAAAAAAATTCGAATTAGGGCGAGTTTCTTTCAATTCTCCAAACTCTCCGAATATAGCTCTTAATGCCCGAGAATTTGGGCCCATAATTATCACGTCGTTTCCCCTGAACATTTACAGGAGCTAACGAGCTTTCGCGATCGAAAAACATTTTAGACCCTCCTTTTGTCGCAAAAAACTTGCATCTCCAACGAACTTTTTACGGAAATTAAATAGACAGAAAAGGACTTACATAAAGAGGACAATTTTAACAGTCGCAAGCCGCCTGACAGAGCTCGATGTATTTTGATTGACAAACTTCAAAACAAGTTGAAACAAGCTCTCGAAAACAATTCAGCGCGGTTTAAAAATGCCGATTTTTAGGCACAAATTGCTAACAAACTGCAAAGTTCATTTTGTTTTATTCAGCGTTGTATGTACATCGACATCGCCAAATACGATAGAGAAAAGTTCGACCAAAATTGACTTTTTTTAACCAAACTTCGTGGCTGCACACTAGCCAGTAGAAATGAATAATAAATTATTAACATTCCTGGAACTGTGAAGTTTTTTTATTATTTATTGGCTGCTTTAATTTAATTTTCAAGGTTCAACCAGGTGAATACTCTAAACTCGAGAATCAGTATGATGCTTTCATGACTCCACTGCCTGCCTTGGTACAGTCGTTACGTCTGGATGATGAAAAAGAGTATTTTCCCACGCCCCAACGCAATCGCGAACTAAAAACTCTAAACAGATGTATTGGCAATGTCAGTGATGGTAGAATCAGTCCAGTTCGCTTCCAACTTAACCAGCCAATTTCAGATGTCGCAGTAAGCACTCGTCCCTACATCAAACGAAAATCGAAGGAGGTAGTAGAAACAACTCTTGAGTGTATTGCACCCGGGCAATCTGCGGAGCTACTTGCACTACTCACAACAACTCCTACAACTATGGAATCAAATCCTGAAAGCAAAGTTATGGAGACACTAATTTCATTGTACGAAGGAGCTACATCATGGTACACAAAAAGGACAATCTTGTCTATCTTCGTGCTACACTACACTAAAACGCAGTTGAAGGCGATGGTGCCAGGGCTCACGACGTGGAGGATTGATCAGGCAAGAAAGCATGCTGCTTTTGTGGGTGAGGGAGTTTCTGAAGAAAGAGAACCCGTAATACGTTATCGATTGGTTGGGGAAAAAGTCGACCACTTCTTGGATTTTATCAGCAGCCCCCATTATCTTCAAGACGTTGCATATGGCACGCGAAAGCTAAAATTGTCAACGGGTGAATCCATCGAGATACCTGATTTGGTACGAACTGTCATAAGTTCCAGAATGGTTAAGGTGTATCAGTCATACTGCCGTGAAGTCGACTTTAATCCTCTCGGAAGATCAACACTTTTCTCAATCTTAAAGGTAAATTAAGACAATGTTGTAGTTACACTAGTCGCGCAATTTTTTTATTCCATATCATTTTGCTGCATGGCTTAAAAGTTTTTTTAATGAACAGATATTTGTTCTTAAATTTTACCGCGGTACTGCAAAAACGGATGCGTAAATTGCCGTTAAGTCAAAATACTCGTGCTCTACATTATTACATGATGGATAGCCTGTGTTAGTACAGTGGTGATAAAAATATACGTTTAATTTAGACTTCTGTTGTCCCCGCGACAATCCATGCAGTGCCAGCTACTTAAGTTGCTTATTTGGTAGTATTTACACTGTAATAGCTTTGTGATTTACGTCTTTATACCTTGTTACTTGACACAGATATGTGCAGCCTCCCAGAAAAAGAGCCTTGCAGGTCTTGACAACGTCACAAGCGAGGGAGCATCTGCTTTTGAAAACTTGGAAGAAATTGTACAAAAAATGGCTTCTCTTGGTAAGTATAACTGTGGGGAGGTTATACCAATGACATAATGGTCTTAGTCTTCCAATGTGCTCTATATATCTAAACCTGTGCAGCTTGTTCAGGGCATTCAAATTGCGAGAATATAATGCGCATACTCGATTCTCCTGTTATTTTTTCACTATTTATATGATTCCTTGCGCGCATTTTTCTCTGAGGATTTTAACGTCGGTATGAGAGGAAATTCTTTCTTTTCTCATATAGGTGCGTCCCTTCAGTGGGTTGACGACGTGAAACAAAGGCTTCGAACAGCTAAAAGATATTTAAAAGCAGACTACAAACTACACGTGTTGGAGGAAAGTCCCTGTGCTGATCATTGCATACGCTTTGCCTTATCATCATCCGCTGATGCCCAGTTTAAATCAGCCTGTGACCATGACCATCCTATGCAGTGTGATCGATGCCTGGATTGTAAGAAAGTTACTAATGATATCATCGCTGAATTAGAGTCTGAGGATATTTGTTACAGGTAAGCCTCATTGCACTGGATGCATAAATTTATTACTTTAAGGCACATTTCACAACACGCTGGCTGGCAAAAAAGATAATGAAATTACGGGGTGCTTTACTTTTTTGACGGAAGATAGTGACACTACCAGCACAATAACTGGACTCAGCTGGTAAGGGTTTTTTGCACTAATGTAATAGAGCAGTTTTCAATCGAGTGTTGTAAAACCAAAACCAATTTATTGCTCTGGCCAGTCACAAAGGACACAGACAATCCAGTGAACCAATCAATTCTCAAAGCAAATACATGTAGCTGGCACGAAGCGTGGGAAAACGTACGCGATCGAGTTACGATTGGTTTTGGTTTTAGTTCTGATTGGCTGAGAAAGTGGCGCGGTATTTTTAAGCCAATCACTAAGCGTAGTAATGTAAAAGCAAGGAAAACGCAATTTACTCTCGACACTCAAGTGAAAACCGCTCTATTGTTATAAAATCCTGTCTCATTCTGCCCTCCCTGATTAAGATATAACTAAAACGCGTTTATTTATATATTAAGGTTACCTTCATCTTGCCCCTTATACTTGTAGTATATATAATATAGCGTAGCTACTGACAGTCAGTTCATTTTGCATCTGTACTGTTTAAAAAAACCTGTATTCTTTATAGTAACCTGGAACAGAAAGAGGAAATGAAGTACGATGCCGAAAAAGCCAGGGAAAGAATACTGGAGTGGAAGGCTCATATTGTGAGAGCTATCAATCAAGAAAAGGCCAAAATCGACACCCTTAACAATCTTACCTCAGAACAGGCGTTGATTGTTATGGACTGGGCCATGAAGTGGTTACCAAGAAGCTATCGAGAGACTCAGAAAGAGTGGTTTGGTAAAAAGGGTATCAGCTGGCATGTGTCAGCCTGCATTACAAAAGCCCCACAAGAAGAAACCGAGTTTCAGGTATGGATCGATATGGATGTATATTTTTTCTTTTTTTCTAAGTCATGTATCTTGCAGAGCATTTTGAAATCAAATCCAATTTTGAGAGGAGGCAACTATTCACAGTTCAAAACAATCAGTTTGCGACAAAAACTGATCATCGTTATTCTATTATTTCGAAAGAACACGAAGAAATGTCTGTCTTATTATTCTTTAGCTTGATCTTTCATATTTCGTAAAGTTGCAACGAAACCAATCCAAACTTGTTAAACAATTATTCACCGAAGACGAAGTAAATGTCAGCGAACATTCGTCACGGGGGTGATATTTGCATAACTCACTGAGCCTGAGATGAATGCTCTTTTAGTATAGTTTTTAAAGACGAATATCAAACACTGCAATCTTTTTATTTATTTATTTATTTATTTATTTGTTCGTTTATTTATCAAGCTTTTTGACCAATCAGAATGTCCAATTCTTATATTTGACTCCGAAAATATTACCAATATAAAAGTAATATTAATTCATCTCATTTTAATGGAACGTCAACAAATTATAAACGCAAATAATGGCATTTGTATGTCCTTTGTTGTTTTGTTTTGTGCAGGTGCAGGTGCAGACGTTTATTCATGTTTTTGAGAAGTGCAATCAAGATTGGTTTGCAGTATCTTCTATATTGGAATGCGTTGTTCAGCAACTTGTGAAAATCTCTCCACAAATCAAAGAGATTTTTTTGAGGAGCGATAACGCTGGCTGTTATCATAATGCGTCTTTAATGGCCAGTGCCCCAGCAATTGCTGCAAAAGATGGATTGACCCTAAGAAACTACAGCTTCAGCGAGTCAAACAGTGGCAAAGACGTCTGTGACAGAAAGATTGCACCACTAAAAGCACATGTTAACAGATATCTTAACGAAGGTAAATACTTGTTACAAGTGCAAAATACTAAAAATTCCGCAGGTTCATAGTTACTGCTATATTTACTCCTATTGTAAAAAAAAAACCCATCTGTGATGAATCTCGTATCAAGAAAGCGCGTGTCTAAGCATGCCTTACGGCTTTGGAACTTCGAGGAAAGTTTAGAGAGCAAAATAGAATTTAAATACTACATGTCCTGCATGTTTTACTCACTTTTTTTATTAGTTTGTTTTCATAAAAATACACAGGCTAGGTTAGTATCGTGTAGTTGATTTAAGAGGACGCTAGACGCCTTCATATTGGTGATACACACGAATGTTTTTGTTAGCGCGCGCCAAAATTGTTTGTGAGCGTACTGAAACCAAGTCCAGTCTCCGAACCCTCTCCTTCGCGCGCCCTTTATAGTGAACCCAGGCGCACGAAAAAAGAGTCCAGGATAACTTGCATGCGCATGCACCAGTTTTTCCAGCAAACTCGGGGGAAAAACCGTATTTGGCAGCACTTTAAGAAACGTGCGCCCACAGATGACGAGTTCCACTATGCGACGTGAACTAAAGCAGGATCACCGGAATAGTTTTTGAAATGCTTAACTTTCCAGTAATTGTCTACTTATAGATAACGGCCAAAACATAAATTCCTTTACGTCAACTATTCCTAGTATTTGTGGCTGAACTGGATTAGTTTTGGATGCAATTGAGCACAGTTTTTTACTGTCTTTATTCGCGCGCTTGATCGCGTAGTTGAATTCGTAATTTGAGGTAGCGCTTTTAACCTAGTGCGCGCCTTATGCAAATGAAAGCACACTCTTCGCTGCTGATTGGTTCGTCCTGAGCATGCGCACGCAAGTTATTCTGGACTCTCTCTTCGCGCAAAAAAGAAAGTTTTGCTGCGTAATAGTTAAAATAAATGTTCAATAAATGTTCTAGGAGTGCATAGATAGCTTTTTTTTAAAAAAAAAAAAAAAAAAAAAAAAGCAGACGTTTCCGCTTGAGCTTATCCTCTCTTCGCGCTCCTGGGTTCAACCCCTACAAAGGGCGCGTGGAAGAGAGATTTCAGGGATTTGACTAACTGAAACCCAAATATACCGCGAGTTATACGCGCCTAAAGCTTATTCAAGGCGCGGTTAATACGCACTAACTAGAAAGGTTCTCTACAGGTTGCCTGGCAAACACCTTTGTTTCAGTTTTGTGGTGTGTCGGCAAATGAATTTTTTTATATGTCAGTCAGGAATACAAGAAAATATACTATAATATCAAATATCAACTGCATGTACACTGAACCCTAATTTTTTCCAAACTTATAGAAAAAATTTTTAAATGTCCGCTTATGTTGTTACTTTTTATAGGTCATGATGTTGTTACAGCGCAACAATTAAAAGAGGCCATTGATTCGTATGGGAGTGTTAAAGGCTGCCGTGCAGCTGTTATTGAAGTGAACGAAAAGAAACAAACATCAGGTACGCACAAGTTCAGTGGCATAAGCCAGCTTATCAATTTCCAGTACACTGAAAATGGCGGAATGATCGTGTGGAGGTCGTTTCGAATCGGAGAGGGTAGGAAGATCTCAAAACAAGAGCTTAGTAAAATGGTAAATTCACAGAGCGAGACTGGGGTGAACATCATTCTTCCGTCTTGTGAGCCAAATGAGACGTTTGGAATGCTGAAGAAAACGGCCAAGAAGTCGTCCGATGATCCTCTTGTAGATACCAGTCCTTCTACTCCACCTCCAGATGACGATGAATCTGACGTATTTGGCTGCCCTGAAGAAGGATGCATCAAGACCTTCAGAACCAGCCAAAATCTTCAACGGCATCTCGACTTCGGACGTCATCAGTTCAAACTCCACGAAGAGTCACAGTACGACCACATCAGACGCAAATGGGCCGAGCATTGCCTATCCTTAAAGCCCGAAAATCCGTCTTATCTTTTAGGAGCGAGCTCGTCTTCTCAAGATATGGAGATTGAAGTTGGCATGGGATGGGCTTTACCCAAATCAAAACGCAGCAACAGGTTTTCCGATCAAGTGAAGAAGTTTCTCCTGGAACAATTCATGATTGGGGAAGAAACGGGAAGAAAGGTAACCCCAGGGGAAGCCGCCAAACGAATGCGATCGCAGCGCGATACAGCTGGCAAACTTAATTTTGGAAAGGGGGAATGGCTAACTGTCCAACAAGTAACAAGTTACTTCTCGAGATTGGCTGCCATGAAGAAACTCGGCCAGCTTCCAGCAGCTGTGGAAAGCATCGAAGAGGACGATATCGAGGCAGTAGTAGAGCAAACACAAAGATACGCCCTTCGACAGAGAATTTACAACCAACTTACGTTGTAAATATTATCCCAAATGCCATCGAAAGATTTAGAAATAACATTGAGACTACACCAGCTGTTACATTCAGTTAAAGACAGGGGATTTTGGGCTAGGCTTAAATCTGTTCAAAAACAGCCGCGTTCACAGGACGGCGCAAGAGCAAAAAGCTGTGGTGTAAGTAAGTGTAGGATGGTGTAAGTTGGGTGGGAGAAGAAGTAATATCGGAGAGTTGAAATTGGGAAGGCGTAACAAGCCTTTAAAGACCTTCCGACTGGCATTTATGGTCTTCAGATCCACGATACGTCAGCGAAATGAAAACGAACACCTCCTACCCACCCCACACTTTTGTTCTCGTGCACGCTATGAAAGTGCATGAAAAGTAAGTTAGGATTTGCAACAACTGATAAGTTATGATTTGTTCTTTGGGAAGTTATTTCTTAAAAATTAAGTAAAGACGACAACCGTATGCCTAAGGCACCTTTTGTCTTCAAAGTGGAGGTGCACCAGATGACAAAGAAGGTTGGTGATGTTATATTTACTCGGCGCCACTTTTGAATAATTTAGAACAGTTAGCGCATCTTGAAAAAAGACCTTTTTTGTCAGGTTTAGAGCCGGTTTCTTATCCGCCCTTACTATTAACTGTATTTTTTTTCCTTCGGATTTTAACACGCTCTTCGCTCTTTAGTTATAGCAACCTGAAAACAACTTTTAGGTTTCTTTCAATTTAAAAGTAGTTTTGTGTATAAGCTCCTTTTAAATTTTCAAACATCACGTTGATGTGCAATATCAGTGGCGGATCCAGATCTTTAGGTAAGTGTGTGGCCCGATCGTCCAGATTCTGGAATAAAGGGAGGTAGGGTCTCAAAATATATTTTCTCGACCATTTGAGCTTCACTTTGGTCTAAAAATAAGGTGGGGCCCGAACCTTCCGGTTCCCTGCCCAAGATCCGCCACCGATTATGGTAGGAACAGGAGCTAGAGAGGAGGGGGATTTGACCAAGTATCTATTGGGTCAGTTATCGATCGCGCACTGTGTGGTCCGTCAATTTTGTTAACAAGGCCTTTAAAAAGCCTTTAGTCTGGCATCTCTGGTTTCAGTTCCACTACGTTTTTTTGTTAATGCTATGTTACTGGAACATCTGTAAACTAGCTATTCTAAGCTAAGCATGTTTCCCACTTTAAATAAAGTATTGTATTGTTACTAGAAAGTTTCGCGTTGCCGGAATTAATGTTCTTGTAGTGTTTTGTCAAGATCGCGTTACCCCACAGGATACACTTTTAGTTACAAGTGTATCTAATTAATTTTGCTAAATATTCTAGAATTTACGTGCAAGGCATTGCTATTACCAAATTCGGCGTTTTCTAAGAGATAACGTCATCGCCTAACGACGGGGAGCGATATTCCTTCGGTTGTTTATACAGTTACCCCACGTACCGAAGAGCTCTTGGAACTAGAGACATTGATGGAAACTAACATCCTCATAGACCCAGGGGCAGTTAGTGGAGGCGGGGGAAAGTCGGACGAAAAAAGAATGGAGAACTTTTCCCCGCCCCTACCAACTGCCCCTGGGTCTCAGAGGATGAAACTAACTGCAGAAATAAGTGAGACATCAACATAAAGGTAAATTTTAGCACGACAAGAATTCGCCGCAAAGAATATACAAAGTATAATACTCGTGGAAGCTAGAAAGGACTAATACAAAATATAAACGAAAGAGACAAATTATATTTGTCGAGTTCTATGATATTTATTAAACAGGTGTTTCTGGAAATTGGGCTGTGTAAATAATTACGAGACGGCGTTTGACCTTTGTCGCTCAGAGAAGTATTGTATATCGTATATCAGATTAGACTAGATGTCACACTACAACCTGTGATAATCCGACGTTTGTTGAAAGATGATTCAATACAGAAGTTGTCATCTACTGCTATTTATTGGACATTAAACATTGCCGATTTATTGAAAATTGCGAAACGCATTCGCTTATGCATGCATTGCTTGCCGTTTATTTTTTCGTTTGGATCGAGCACTCGAGCAAGTCTTGAGAGACTGGGCACTAACAGAAAACAACATGGCGCTTAGGTGGAGAGAAGCTTTTATGACTTGTAACAACGCGAGGTTCCGAGCCGTTCGTTTACGAGACAAGTGGCAACTAAACCCTGGCAGAGCTGTTTGCGAAGATTATAACTACCGGACAGATAGAAGTGACCGAATTTTTTTCTTTCTGAGTCAAGCTCGTGAAGTTAAGCTTGAAGTCGATCATGGCGGGTGTCGACGAGTGGCTTGTTTACCTATTCCTACACCGTAAGTCTGCATTATAAGGAATGCTATAGCCGAGTAATGTATATCACGAGCTATTTTAGTTATTAAAAGTTTTATTGGATTTATTTGAGAGGTATTTCTGACGTCCACCGTTGACATATTCATCACATTATGGAAATGGTTCTAACCCATTGTTTTCCTGTACTCAATTATGACACATTTTTGTACACTCAAACCACATCTACCGTTTAAACTTAACATACTTTTTTTTACATCAGTTTGTTATTTGGTAATTGTTTCATAAAAAAATGGCCAATAAAACTATTTGAACAACGCCGCATCGGCGATATTCAAAAGTAATTTTACCCTCAAAATACCACTGTCACACATTACCCGAAAGACCTTATTTTTAAAATAGGATTACTACAAAACCAGAAATTGAATAGAAATCCTGATGGTATTATTAAAATTGTATCAGGTGATATTAATTATAGGCTTGATTTGATGTAGAAAGCTGTAATGCTTGTAGAGATATTTTGGTCGAAAGATTGGTCAAAATTTGAGTATTTTTTGGCTCAAAACAAACCATGGACTCGTTGACCACGATATCTTCCACGCATTACAGAATTTTGTGATGATATTCTACCTACAGCATTATCACCTCAATATGTATCCCCATGCAAAATATAAAGGAAATCTGAGAGGGTTGATGTAGACTCAAATTTTAATATTGCATGGAATTCAGTTGGATCCTCTCTTAAGAATAAAGAAAGAAATCCGGCGGTGGTGGTTTTTTTTTTTTCATACCCTTACGGCATGCATGCAACCATGTTAATCCAAGGTATCGATCGATACTCGGTCGACAGTTGTCGATATGTTCGCCAATACTCGGTCGATACCTCATTCGGCACTTGGCCGATATCCGACTTTGCAATTTTCGCTGTTAACCTCCAAAACCAGTTTCTACGTTATTTAGCCTTTCAGGTAAAAAAATATTCTCCTCGATGGGAGTTTGGTCAGCCAGTTTGCTACAGTTTTGCCTGTGCTTCGAACATAACAGAAATTACAAAACGGCTCTGGCCAAGAAGGGATAAACTATCCTCTTTTATCAAGACAAATACACCCCAACTAAATACTGTTTAAGAATATTACTTGAAATAAGATATGAACGTAGGATCATAATCCATTATTTATGGTGCTAAAACGCCAAAACCATTAAAGGGACGTTGTTTACTGCTGGTTAACGTACTGGAACTTTCGGTTTGCCTGGAGGCAATACAAAAAAAGCACATAGTTACAGGAAGACACTACCACGACTCATAAACAACACGAGACAGGAAGATGTTACCACGCGACTCATTAAAAATTTATTATAGAAAACAAATTAAGTCGCCAATGTCAACACACAAATTCTCCTTGCTGGTCTCCTTGCTTTTAGCATCATCATCATCATCATCATCATCATCATCATCATCATCATCATCATCATCATCATCATAGTAATTCTTCTGTACAATCCTGTCCAAGGGTGAAAGGCGCAATGAAGTTAACCCTATGTGAAGCACCAACCAGTGAAACAAGGCCAGACCACGACACCGGGAATTCCGTGCCCTACTCTATGCGATAAGTGTGTGGGTTCTTTAACGTCCCCTGTTGACCATATAACACTGAAGATGCAGGAGAAGGGGCCTACAGTTTATCGTCCTTATCCAAGAAGACTAGAACATCTAACCATTTGCAGATGTCATATTGCAAAGACAGCAGGTTCTCCTCAGTGTTGGTCCGGTCTGGGAGTCGAACCCGAGACCTCCAGCACAACAGTCCGGCACTAGTTGGGAGAATTTGCTCAATCCTTATTACCAGTGATCTGTATGTTTGAATGGTTAATTAAGGTGTTGACACCTGCAATCTTAGAATTGAGACTGAAGCGAGAAAAAATTTGCAAGAAAAAATCTCTTGCATCGTAAAATGTATCATTTAATTGCCTATACAAAAAGTTCAGTTAATAGCTAGAAGCAGAATGTTTTTTTTTTATTTAACTCCTGCCAAAAAAGTAACACGAGCTTTCAGTTGTCGACATTTCAATACAAAACGAATGAACAATTACTAATGCTCCACTCATAGACTAATGGATGATGTGCGCTGTCATCAAATAAGCTTCTCTCATTGGCTAAAACCGACAGTAAAATACTTTATTGGTACAGAGAACGTTCTCAGTTTTCTCGCAAGAGCTTCACGTTGGCAGCCAACTTGTTAACACGTTTGTCCAACTCGCACGGAAAAAATTGTTTTACCATGTTTTCTGTTTTCATTTGGCCCATTTTATTCCTTGCTTTTTCTCGGATCACCGAGGAAACCCAAGGTAGGTTTTGTTTCTTTTGTTGTTCATGCGAGACCATGTTTGTTTTTTGTGTTTGTGTAAAAAATTATTCAGTTAATATCAAATACGCTACAATAGAAGCAATCTGTTAGAAAAGTTAGTTCAAATCTTTTGTAAAATTCTTTGTTTCTTTGTTTCCTTTATATATTGTATTTCCACAACACAAAAGCTGGTTATTTGATATATAATGGGTGTTGGCTTAAACTGAATAGAAAGTTAATCAACGAATAAAGGAAGTAACAATTATGTAAGTCAGTTGCAAGAAACAATGGCTCCTGTATTCTGATTTCGTTGAGGTGCAAGAATAGACGAAGGAACTTCATTGAAGTTGGACATAAAAATAAGCAAAATTAAGGCAATTTCAAAAAATAAAACAGCAACAAAAAAATAATGTATGGCGCTTTTATTATTTTTGTAAGAAAAGTTGAGGCGATCAGTTCTTAAAAAGATGATAATTCCGGAAAATTTCTCGTCAACGATATAATTTACTTTTTCTAAGTATTAAATTAAGGCGGTGGAAAACGAGGAAACATTGTGGCGGACACATCGTTGCTCATGATGTTTCCTTGGGCGAGCAAACAGGAAAACATCTGTGTCCGCAACGTTGTCACCACCTTTAGTGACAAGAAACAATATTTACCTAAAGGTGGCTTTATAAAGTATTGCCTTTTGAAACGATGTTCTCACTTCGTCTCTGGATAGGCACGTCAAAAAGATTTTTCGTTATATTTTAGTTTTCATTTTATAAAACGCAATACTTAAATATATATATATATAAAAAAAAAAAATAAAAAATGCAAAACGAACGAGCAATAACTTATGCTACAATCCCCGGCTAACGGATAATCATGAGCTGTCATCATATATAAACTTCTCTTATTGGCAAAAAACGACACGAAAGTTCTTTCTGACCCAGAAGAGAAAGGAATATTTACTTCAAGTTTCTTAGTTTCTCGCAAAAGCTTCTCTTTGGATGTCAACTTGTTAGCGCGTTTGTCCGGCACTTAGGACAAAAATTTCCTTTTACCGTGTTTTCTGTTTTCACCTAGGTTATTAATCACATATATAATGTTTACTCTAATATTCGTTAACCCAAGTTAACTGATGTTTCGTTTGTTGTACGTCCGAGTCCATCCTTTTCGTGTTTTTATATATTTGTGTTATACATTATTGCTCCACTCATCGACTAATGGATGTGGTGACCTGTCTTTAAATAAACTTCTCTTATTGGCTGGTTTAACCGGACGGGAACGTTCTTTACTGACACAGAAAAAAAGTGATGTTTGCTTCAACTTTTTGGTTTGTTACAATAGCTCCGCTTTAAAAGTCATCTTGTTAACACGGTTGTCCAGCTCGCATGGTAAAAATGTTCTTTTACAATGTTCTCTGTCTCCGTCACTGTCCGAGAAAACCCAAGGCAAGTTTTGTTCTTTTTGTTGTACATACGAGACGATCAATGGCTCAAGTAATCTGGTTCATAGGCTATTTCATTAAATTTTAGTTATATCACAAAATGTCTATAAAGAGGAGTCCATGGATCATCATTGAAGTTGAATATAAAAATTGTCAAACTTTGGGTACGGCACTTACATTACTTTCTTAGGTTGAAACGATCACTTGTGAAAACTGTAAAAAGTGCTAAGAAATTTTTAGTCAGCGATATACGTTCCCATTTTAAAGTATCAAAATAATGTAAATATATATTACATTTTAATCCTTGGACTTACAAGGTTTTTTTTCGGAATTTGAAAAGAGGATTTATTCTATAATGCTGAAGCTTTCAGTAGCTGTTCATTCATCCCTTGCAAAAATTTTGATATGTCAACCATGTGTCCATGATATTTGACGTTGCCTTGACAACGTCATAATTACAAGCATGTCTAGCCAAGATTGTCACTTTTGAAATTTTTCTACTTTTTCAGCTTTTAAAAGAAAATTGTACGATTTGCTTAATATAACATTCCATAAGCATTCTAGCTTGATTTTGTATCAATTTTCGTTATTTTCTGACTTTCAAAGAAAATGGTGAAATTCAAGATGGAGGATTCAAGTCCAAATTTAAGCTTATGTGCATGCGCCAAAGTAAAACACTGTACCTTTTTACATAGAATCTTTATCAAAATGTTGCTGCAGTATTAAAAAGTACTTCCATAGCAAAGTTAAAGAAAATTAAGCATCGTAGCACCACGAATACAGTTTAATTTAACGGTTACAAAAAAACGCGTTTTTGAGAAAATTCAGCCCTGAAAGAATTACGCTAGATGGCTTTGCAAAATATTGCCTTCTACTGTTCTATTGTTTTCTTTTAGCCCCCTGATATACATGTCAAAACGATGTTTTCCAGTTTGTTTTTACCATTATAAACCTAAAACGCTGAAGGACTTTACCTGGATGCAATAAAAAACGCACATGGACCAAAGGGCATTACATTTACATCACAGTAGCATTGAAAGGTGTAATCAAAGACTTGTTGCGTATGAATTTTCCATGCAAGTATATTGAGACGCCCGGGAGTAGTATAGGGGATTACCCTTGTCGGCACTTAATATTCAAAATGGTGGCCGATCTCAACGAATAAAAAATAATGGTAAAAAGGGGGTGGGAGAAATGTATAATGAAACGCGTAACGCAACGATGTGTAAGGATAAAAAAAGCCGGATGCGGACAGGTGTAACAGGTTTGCGTAAGAGCTCTCAACTATGCCACAATAATATTGAAAAAGAGCTTGAAAATTTAAAAAGGAAACGTCATAAAGAAATTTGGGGATGTGTAAGGATGAAAAAAAAAAGCCGGATGTGAACAGGTGTAACAGGTTTGCGTTAGAACGCTATAAAATATCGACCGAGTAGAAACGAAATCAGTTTAGAATAGCTTCACGGAGAAGATGGGTAAAACTAAAACTAAAACAGATAAAGTGAGGATGAAAAAGTCTGTAAGGAAACCTTACTCGTCGCTACCCTCTCAACAAAAACAGGATGGTACAACATTGGTTGCAGAGTTTGAAAGACTCGTGAAAGAAGGCCTGGATGAAGGGCAGGTTAATCAAAGCAATCAAGCCCAAGGCAGTAACGTTCTTGTACTGCAGGGACTAGTTATGCCAAAGTGTCCTGTGGATCATTCAGAGTTAGTACCATACAAAGCCACGAACTCTGGGGAACGATTTTTTCGTTGTCAAAAATCTCAATGTGGAGTCATTTGCTTTGAAAACAATCTAATGGATTACAGCAAAGCGGTGGCAGAGAAGCTTCATGGATCGTTCAAGATGGCCGCTCCTATCTGCCTTTTAGACATGACCACCCTGCTTAACGTTTCTAAATCCCAAAAGAACTACTTACTACCGTATTTCACTTGTGGGCAGAGAAACAAGCAAGATAGATGCAGTTACTTTCAGTGGGCCGACGAGAAAATCTCTAACAAGAATTTACAGATATCTAACGAGGCGATCAAGCAACGAAATGAGCGAGAAGCTGAGATTCAGGCATTCTTGGAAAGACAGAAGCAAGCGGTTGCCCTACCTGCTGGAGATGACACAGGATTTGGGCTTTCATACGATTGTTTGTTAAGTGCGTAAAACATTGGACAATTTCCCTACGTTTTTTAACATCTAAATTGGTTTAACCAGTAATTATAACTCGTAATCGCCATGTTTGTGTAGCAATAGAGGCCTTTTAGTATCTGTTGGCTAAGATGAATCATTGTTGACAAAGCGAAAGCTTAACAAACTTAGATCAATTAGTACAACGGAAAATTTAAATCGATTAACAAAAGTCCGAAACCAAACATGAATATAACAACTAAAGCCGCCCCCCCCCCCCCCCCCCCCCAAATGAAAATTTGGGTGGCTCAGCTCCCACATTTTGGTGCCGAAAATATCGCAAGCCGCAGCGTAAAATTAGTTTGTCAAGATATTCCTTTTCGTAATCTTTTCACAAATCGTTTCAACAGGATCGTTTTTGGCAAAGTTTTATGTTGTAGGACTTTCAAGAGACCTCCTCTCTCCAGAACAGCACTAGTAGAGGTCCACAAATTATTTAGATTGTTTTTGACGTTATCTTTGACATTGGCGACTTCAGAGCCTACATTTTTCTGCCCTCCGACGACAAAAGAGCTACCTGAGAAGTAGGATCGTCTGAACTGTCATTAAAAAAATAAAGCCAAAACTTGTTAAATTAAAGGGATATCTTTCACTGAGAACAATCGTGAAGAAACCGCTGACATCTTGTCTGCTGACGAGTTTTTAATGCTGAACAATCGAAAGTTCAAACATCTTTGAAACTGCCTTGGAAGTCTTTGGGAAAACTTCGTTTATCTTCGGAAAAGTTCGGAAAATGATTGGAATCGTTCGTGGCCTTCAAACAACAATCGGAGAATCTTCGGTCTAGAAACTACTTCCCCCCCCCCCCCCCCCCCCCCCACCCCGCGTCTGTGAACAAAACATTAAATCAAGGCATGATGTTGTTTATGTCGTTACATACGAGCTATTGTGCTTGAGGCATTCAAAAATCATATTTCCGGAACGTTATCCCGTGTTTCCGCAAACTTTAGGTCTGTATACGTCGACGGAAACATGAAAAAAACATATTTCCGGAACGTTATCGCGTGTTTCCGCAAACTTTAGGTCTGTATACGTCGACGGAAACATGAGAAAAACATATTTCCGGAACGTTATCGCGTGTATCCGCAAACTTTAGGTCTGTATACGTCGACGGAAACATGAAAAAAACATATTTCCAGAACGTTATCGCGTGTATCCGCAAACTTTAGGTCTGTATACGTCGACGGAAACATGAAAAAAACATATTTCCGGAACGTTATCGCGTGTATCCGCAAAGGTAACCATGAGGTTCCGCTTGCGGAAACCGTTGTTTCCTTCAGCTGAAACATGACGGAAACATGTAAAAAAGTGGTCCGGTTCCGCTGTGTCCGCAACAACGGAAACACGAGTAAACGCCACAAAACCGCAGACGGAAACACGAGTTGTCCGTCATGTTTCCGCAACGGTGACACATGTTTCCGCAACATTTCCGTTTACGGATTCTTGGTATTTCGTCCTGTGTGGTCTGTCTTGTGACATAACAGCCAATCATGTGGAAGAGCCTAATCTGTCCGCCAATATAAAGGACTGTTAGCATTGACAAATATTCCCTCCTGCTTTCACCATCAAAGCGACTATATCTTTTGGCAAAAACTTTTTCCTACCCTCCGCTCCCTTACTATCACCATCTTTCGGATTATTGTTCTGCAATGTAGTCTCGCCTTCCAGCCGTGTGGCGTGTGGCGTGTGCTGAAAATGACCTTTTTATTAATATTGTCATTGTCAACCATTTATTTTAAGTTGATTTTCAGTTTAAACCGGCACAGTATTTAGGTGGCCAACAAATTCCATTTAATGACCATTTTCACACTAGAAGACGGACAAATCGTGTCATTCGGACAAGTCATCTTAGTGTGAAAAAGGGACGGCACGATTTTGGACGTAAAAGTCGTCTGATTTTGTTCGTCAATTTGGACATTTAGGAAGACGATTTTTCGAGGACGACTTTGTCATTTATAGACGGACAAGTCGTCTAAAAACCGACTTAAATTCGCACTAGGCGAAGAAATGGTCATATTTTGACCTCAAAGCAAAGTAGCACTAGCAAAAGTAGTGTGTGTAATCAAAATGGCAAGTGCTCTCAAGTGACAATAGAGATCGAGCTAGGGCCCATTATTTAGATACGTTGGCTCTACAAAAAACTGCAAATGAGAGTTTGGAAAGATCCGTGACCATTTCAACGCCGACAAGCGCTGAAGGTTTAGGTAATTCTGCCTTTTCTGCAAAACAGTTTAGACGGAAATAAAAATCGTTTTATCATGCTCGATATTTAGCTTTTACCCGATGTCAGCCATTTTTCAACATGCAAGTTAACCAAGACGGAGGCAGCCAGTGTCGGTGCCAGGCCCCTTGCGTTTAAAATCGTCTGTTTGACCGTCTTGACATGAATTTAAGACGTCCAAAACAAGCTGACTTCTTTCCATCAAAAGCGATGTTTTGCAGTTCAAAGTGACTGTTTTACCGCTCGCCCATTAGTTTTGTATCCAACATTCTCATAACACGTAATTCTGTAAATGTTGTGAAGACCGCGTACTTTGCCAGGACAGCTAGCGCTACTTCTCTCATCAGCAAGAGACGAAGACTGACAATCATCAGAAGAGGCTATTTTCAAATAAGCGCCGCTCTCGAATTAGCGCCGCACTTGAGGCGCGATAAATTTAATTGGCGCCGGGGGGCTTATTCCAGTAAATGACGTAAACGTATTAATGAAAAATTTTAAATATAAAGAGGCAGATAGTGTTGTAAACATTTTTGCTGAAATAATATTTGAATTATTTGTTTAATACATATACATGATATATTTTTTAAATTCATTCTTGTTAACCTCACGCCAGAAACAATCATTTTGCCAAGCGAAGATACCACCTTCCGTCAGACTTTTAGACAGAGCCTGTTTTCAGTGGACGAGTTTCATTATCTGAGAGTGTCAAGAGTTGGAACATTCACGGCGTATGACGACTTTGATTGTATCTTAAAATGCCTCCGCGACCCTTTGTGCTTTTCTGTGAATCTGGCCGCCTCCAAAGGAGCTGATGGAAAACTGTGGTGCGAATTACTGCCTTCTGATAAATACAGAAATTTCACGCAGTATAAAGGAAACAAGACGTCGCATCATTTTGCCATTATGGTGAGGTCTGATTACAAGAACAAAAACACAAGAGAGTTATCACTAATAATTGTTTCCTGCTGTAAGATATGCTGTCCTTCTAATCATAACTAGTTTCTGCATCGTTTAATTACCAACCAATAGCGGAGCTCCCCAGCTGCGCGAAGGGCGGCAGAGCGGAGCCTCGTAACCATAGAAAAACCACAGAAATAGGAGAATAATAATAATACTTTATTCAAACACACAAATGGTATTACACAAATTGTATCTGAAAAGGCGGACCATGAGGTCATCCCTATTTAGGTCCCCTAACTAAAATTACAATCTAAAATTTAAAAATTTAAAAAAAGCATTACAATCTAAAAAATTACAATCTAAAAGTTAAAATCTAAAATATCTATAATATCTGGTACTGTGGCATATAATTAATGAATGTTCATCCACTTTTTAAGGTTTGATTTAAAGATATTTACATTAATGTCGTGTCCGAACAAATAGTTTGGCAAATTGTTCCATTCCTTAATAATTCTAACAAAGAAGGAATACTTGAATGCGTTAATTCTTGCTGATTTCGTTTGGATCTTAAACGGATGGTTAGCTCTGGTGCTTTTGCTTCTACAATACTCGAAATAATCGTTAAAGTTTAGACCATTTAATCCGAACACTGTTTTATAACATTCTACTAAGGACAGGTACTCTCGTCGATGCTGAAGAGAGTTCCAGTTTAGAACCTTGCATTTGTTTTCATATTCATCGTGAAATTCATTTTCTCAGGCTTTGATAAGAAATTGTTGTTGCTATTATCACTCATAATTACTTACATCTTTAGATTTTAAAAAAGGGTAGAAAATAACGCAATAGGATTAAAATAATTATTCTGGTACAAGATTTTTTTCTTCTTATTTCAGTCGCCTTGTTCTTCTACGCCGTGTCAAAACGGAGGTACATGTCTGGCTAACTATAAAGATGACACGTTTGAATGCCTTTGTGACAAAGGTTTTATTGGGGAATATTGCAAGCAAGGTAGAAGTCATTGGTTGTCATTATTACAAACTTTTGCAATTTTAACTGTAGACAACTGCAATATGGCAAAACTGCTAAGTTCAGTTTCCTTAACTTCTTCTCTCTGCTGTGTGCAGCAATCTAAGTTACAGTAAAAAGTGTACTTTGATAATACGGCCGTAGTACCCAAAAAGGGCAATAGAGTGTTTTCATAAGGAGGCTCACAACGGTTTCCAGCACTTTCCAGCTCTTTTAATTTGATGGGCCAGTACTACAAATTACAATAACAAAATCAACAAATGTCCAATCACTGCTGAACAAGTTGTGATCATTTTCATGACGTCACTTGTCACCATAGC
This sequence comes from Oculina patagonica, assembly GCF_052425735.1. Taxonomy (NCBI): domain Eukaryota; kingdom Metazoa; phylum Cnidaria; class Anthozoa; order Scleractinia; family Oculinidae; genus Oculina; species Oculina patagonica. Next base: position 22,071,473 of record NC_135770.1, on the reverse strand, counting down.
AACAGTATAACCTGTTAAAACACCCTTAATTTTTAAGGCCTTTTAACTCAAAAACGAGGTACGTGACCCCAATTTTTATAATTGAGTATGATCAGCAAGTACAATGCAACTTTTTGCAAAAAAAAAAAAAAACATTATACGGAGCGGTTTCAGAGCCACCACAAGAGCGCTGTTTAGGGACTGTGCAGTTATTATCAAGGGAGTGGCCGAAAAATGAGCCTCTCAAGGAGAAATATTACACAATACCCCCTCTTAACAAAGGCAAATTAGCTCTGACCCCGCTTCAAATCTCCCAAAAACTATGACGATCTCCCCCCCCCCCCTCCTGCTTGCCAACAACCACCTACAAATATAGTAAATATACCTGAATCCTTTACTTGCATTATACTGTAACGCATTCGAAATCAATGTCTGAGACAAAGAGTACCTTATAACTGTGTTCGATAAAGTCGCCCATTTCTGAAGAGTCTGACTGTACATTGTCTCCTAAGTCATCTGGATCTTCTGAGTCACTAGATTGCAGCTCATAGTCACTAGTTGCGTCATTGTCTTCGGGTTCCAGTATTTGTTGAACAGTCCGAACGTAACGTAGAACACGAGCTACTAGCGTTGCTTTCCCCCCACTGACCTGTAAATTGTGTTTCTTCAAGTACAATCTTAACTTGTGTGCGTCAGCGAACTGACATGGTCCCCATTGTTCCAGTCAATGTTTGCCAGAGTGTTTCTTCAGTGTCTTGCAGAAGCTCCCTTTGGTGACTTTATAGCGAGAAATTCCTGATGTTCTACAAAGCTTTTTCAGGCATTCTCGTCAACCATTAATTCCTGGCACACCTTTTGGAGTTCGTTACCGTTTGAAGTTAGTTGACCAGAGGCAAACAATTGCTTTACTTGTATGCTCGGGAGATGCTTGTTGATTTGGTCACTTGTGCTTGGAATGTATCTGGTGTCACTGAGACCCGGAACAGGAAAACAATTCCCAGGAACTCCTGCTGACCAATCTTTCTGTTTGCAAAGCAAACTTCAGATACTCTAAGTAGTATATGATCTCCCTTTAGCTATTCACACTGCACACATTAAAGCGACATATATAAGATTAGTGCACATGAACAACTGCCGTACGCTGTGGATCGCTTTTCCGTTCCTCGTGTTACCTTTTCTTATTTAACGGTGAACGTACAGTATCCTGCGGGACAAGGAGCTCCGGCTCAAGCCGCTCTACCGGTTTCCCAAGGAATTCAGCCAGCTGACGAACTAGCAGCTCATGGAGCTCAAGCGGCCGGTGGTCAAGTAGTTCAGCAAGTTGTCGGACAGAAGGCTTTACCGGCGGCCGAGCACGTGGCTCAGGAAATTCAACCTGCCGCGGCACAAGTACCTCAACAAGCTGAGGGACAATCTCAACACGGAGAGTTTGAGGTAGAATATGTTTATTTTTGTCGCAACCCTTTATTTGTCTTTCTTTCTTGCCTATTTTCGGTTTTCCCCACTCATTCATTGTTCGTGCTTTAGTCAGTTTGTTAGTTGTTGTTAAGCTTATCGGTAATTCTAGTGTATTCGGTTGTTCAATCAATCAATCAATCATTTATTTGCCCTTTTATGTGGATTACAAGAATTGTCATAAAATAAAAATATACCTGGGCAGGAGTTCTCAGCAAGCCCTTGAGGGCTTTACGAGGAGAGCCCCAGGACAAGGTTACAATTGTAACAAATTAAATATACATGGCTGTGACATGGAGGTTACAGTATAAAGCATATAGTATGATGATTATTTTATTTTATTAAGCGATACTGACTAAAAATCTTCGTTTGTCTGTTTGAGAAGAAGATGTGTTTAATCTTTTTCCTGAATAAGGTAGTTGTTTTAATTTCTTTGAGATGTTGGGAGATTATTCCGTACTGACTGTATTTGGTAGTCAGCGCTTGGATTTTGTGAATGTTGGAGAATGATTGTGTGTTGTATTTGTGAATGTCCTTGTTTACTTGAAAGAAATTATGGAAATATATTGCATGGTAGCAAAATATTAAAGTAACGAAACATGAACAAAGCAATGGCCTAAACATAAAACAAAGCAATGGGGTAAAATTGATAATTCTTTAAAAAGAGGACTGGTATGGTCTGTAAAATTTGAAAAAGTTGTTATCCTTTTAATTTTCTTATGTAATCTTCTTATTGGTTGTAATCTTGCTGAGTATGTATTTCCCCACGCGATGTCACCATAACTTAGATATGGATAAATCAATACATAATATAAACTACGCATAACAACACGAGGTAAATAATTTCTTGCTCTGCATAATATACCAATTGTTTTGGCAATTTTGTTGCAAGTGTGACTTACTTGATGCTTCCAGTCAAGATTTCCATCTATACGTACTCCTAGAAATCTGGCTGATTCTACCTGTCTAATATCTGAGTCAACTAATCTAATATTGACTTTTTGTTTAAGTTTTTTGTTTTTTGATTTGAATATCACTAACTGAGTCTTTTTAATAATGAAGGATAGTTTGTTACATCCAAATTACCAAGGGAAAAGCCCTGGGAACGAGGTTGAGTTTGTTACCTTTTAACCAATTGGAAACGTTCTCAAGTTTTTCATTTATATTTTTTGTCAATGCATGAATATTGCTGTCTGAGAAGAATATGTTAGTATCGTCAGCAAAAAGAATAAATGAGAGTATTTTTTTCATTTTTCTAATTTGAAGTTGACTCCAAAAAAAATATAAATACTGTTGACTTTGAAAACCTGATTTTTTGTCATTGTTCGTTTTCCGTTATTTTGAGCTAAGTGATAAAATGGAATATTCATGGTGTAATTTTCTATTTTTTCTATTTCCCATTTTTATTCCAAAAAGGGAAAAATCGAAAATTAAGTATATTCTGTTAAATTTGCTATTTTTTCCATTTTTGAGTAAAATCAAAAAAATGGAAAAAATAAACTGAAGTTTTGTTAGCCAATGTAAGTTGAATTCAATTGAATACGGAAGTAATAGCAACCAAGATACACCATGCCATGATCACCTGACTGGTAGTTTGTGTAGGGGCTCTCTAGCGATGGTGTCCTGTGTGCCGCTTTAAATTGTATAATTTGTAATTGTATTGCTCAGTGGCGGATCTAGGGGTGGAGCCCGGGGGGGACCAGGCCCTCACCCTAATTTTAGGCAAAACTGAGGCCCGAAGGGCCAAAAAAAATATTTTCGACAGCTGGCCTCCCTTTTATTTCAGGATCTGGATAATCGGGCCGGCGGGCTCCCCACTTACCTACTGTTGCTCCCGCCATAACAAACACTACAGAAACAAAAACATCCCAGATGAAGTTGTGGACGATATTTTGTCGACTGCCTTCCATTGAAGGAGGACGGTGTGTAGTTTGACTTTGTATTGTTTACTTGATAAAAAGCAGAACAGCTATTTATGTTTTGTTACTGAATAATCTCAATCGATCAGCCGTGGAGTGATCTTTATCCGGTAATGCATCGTAGTCGGTGTTGTTTTCGTGCTTTTGTTTCTGTTTGGAAATATCATCATTCATTACACTTACTTCAATACTAGCGTTTGCAAAAGGAAGGACTGTTCACAGTTCTGGCGTATTGCCTTTAAAGAGAAACACCCAACAACACCACCGGTTACAATTGCGTTACTGGATAGAGATCTTCATTATAACGCACTCCACGGCTAAGTGATTTAGGTTATAGACTGCAAAACAGTCGTATCTTTTGCGAACGCGCTCGGTCTTCGAATGAGAGCGAGAGGTCTGGAGCCAATGTCAAAACTGTGAGTGAGACTGGGGAGAGACGCTATTTCTTTTAGAGAAAAAACGACTGTTTTGCAGTCTATTTAGTTTACATGTATTCAGTTGAAAACAAAACATATACAGCTGTTCTTGTTTTATCCAATAAACGATACAAAGTCAAACAATGCACCGTCCTCTTTCACGGCAGTCGACAAAATATCGCCAACAACGTCATCTGGGAGGTTCTTGTTTCTGTAGTGTTTGTTATGGCGGGAGCAATACTTCTCTACACTGCTAAGTGAAATTCTGCTTAGTTCCGTAAACAGTGTTTTTAGGTGCTCACTTACAAACACCTATTTGCCTAGCCTTCCACAATGGCTGCCCTAGGAGGATATGCCGCATTTTCTGGCCCAACGTGATCTCGAATGAAGAACTCTACAAGAAAACAAAGAGTCAGAGTGTGGTACTTGAGATCAAACGCCGCCGGTTGCGTTAACTTGGGCATGTCCTCAGAATGGACCAAGACCGTATCCCCAAGACCGCCCTTAGATGGACACCACCTGGAAAAAGGAGGCGAGGATGGCACAAGGCAAACTGGAGACGTAGTGTGATGGCCGAGCTAAGGGACGGAGCATTAGAAAAGTGATAGAGGGGTGGGGGATTTTCGGCTTGCACGAATTTTGTTTTACGCCCATTGCTTGTGCAGGAATTTTTTTTTGCAGGTGAAACCCTCTGCTCGAATTTTTTTTTTTTTTTTTTGACATGTTCTTTTTTTGGACAAAACGTTTTCTTTAGACCGGATTCTATGTATTGAAAAATGTTGTTATTCATTGATTTAATCCTTTAGGAACTGGTCAATACGCACTGGGGGTGGGTTGGAGCAATTGGAAAAGTGGCGGCTGGAGAGAGTTCACCAAAACCGATGTTATGATCACAAGCCATCTAGGGTGGTCCGGGGATCCAAGCTCCCCCAGGAAATTTTTATATTCGGGCCTTCTGAAATCACTAGAAATACATCTAAAACTGCTCGTGTCAAGAAATTTATCAATTAATACTGATGAATACCACTGGGGATTTTCTTGTAACTGTAACAGTTTAAAGTCCAACCCCCTATGTGCAGATCAAAACTAAGAACTATATGACCCACCCCCTTTCTACTCCGGCCCACCACCCCCCTTACTTTTTGAACAGTCCCTTAAAGACCATCTTTGATCATTATATTATTTTTAAAAAATATCAAGAATGGCTAAAATCGAATGCCATGTACTGTTATTTTATACCATGTTATACTGATTCTTTTTTTCATCCTATGCACTTGTCAACAGCAATTTATATCGATTGTCTTACTAATGTTGGTGTCAAAGTTTTTATACAATAGCCAGAAGGCAAGACTTGAAAGTGAATTTCTATAACCACCGGCGTAAGGGAAGACACGTTTTGCTTGTCGAAAGGCCAGGCTGGATGTACTTTACTTTTATGAAACTAGAAGTTAAGCACTGGAGACACTAGACTGTAGGGGGGTCTGGGGGCATGCTCCCCCAGAAAAGTTTGAAATTTCTAGGCTCGGAAACGCTATTTTCAGCATTCTCCCTGATATATGTCGTCGAAAACGTTGATCATCTCATGAAGTGTAAAATGACAAATGGTTTAAGTGCTTAATAGTAACGTTCTTCTGCATGATTTTTTTTTTTTTTTGCCTTCCCCTTTGCACGATTTTTTTTCCTTGGCACTTTCCCTTGCATGAATTATTTTTTTGTATTTTCCCCATCCCCCCCCCCCCCCCCATCACTTTTCTAATGGTCTGTCCCTAAAGGAAATGGGCTTGACTTGGGGTGAGGCACAACTTGTGGCAAAAGATCGGTCCCGATGGAAGCAGATCGTTGGCGCCTTATGTCCCACCAGGGACGAAGAGGAATAAGCGACTTATTTGCCTTAACCACCAAGTCTTTGACAAAACCCACGGTAACAAGGGATTCTAAACACATTATACATTAAATAGATTTAGCCAAGCGTAATAGCGGAGCTCCCAAGTTCTTTTCTTATGTTTATTTTATTCCTTATGTTGACTAAACAGAAACAATAGCAAAACAAAAAAAATCAGTTAGGGGATCAATCAAAAAGGAAATAATTGACCGACAGCACTTAAGCTCTTTTAGCCTGCAGTCTGTACATAAACAGAAGGCATACTTTATACAGTCGTGACTTCAAAAAGGGGTGAAAAAATTAGAAATCATGCATTATGTTTAGGCCTCTTGGGTTTAAAAAACTGGTCGGAATTGTGGACGTTTTAATTTGCGGGCTTGCTTTAGCGAAATAATTTTTATATATCAAGATTGTAGACCAGTAGTGGAGCCCGGGGCAAGAAAGCAGATGACATGGAGCCCTGGAGCCCTGACATTTTCTTCTTGGAGCCCTGGAGCCCTGCATTTTAAGCCCGGCGCCCTGAAGCCCTAAACCCCTTTGGGACCCTGGTCATTACCTGTCGCATAATTACGATAGACTGTACTGTTTGAAGAAAAATACTCACTCATTTGCATATCAACCATTTGTGAGCTTCTTAACTTTTAAACTTTATTCATCAGCCCATATTACTGGCCCGGATAAATTGTACATAAATTAGTGATTAAGTATAGTATGGTACCATTATAGGAATTAAGGCAATAACGGCCTATCAGAACGGTGATTATCCCGGTTTCAGTAGCTTGAAGCAACTAGGAGTATTTCTATTACCCCTATATGGGATGCTTGTCCATCATGGGATTTAAACACCTGGGTGGAGAGAGGCACTTTGAGAAAGCAAAATGCCTTCCCCAATTAAACAACACAGTGCCTGGCCAGGGCTCGAACTCAGACCACTCGATCCAGAGTCCAGTGCAAACCATTAAGCCACCGTGCCTCCCATGCTATCATATGAAACCAAGAGCTTTCTTGTCAGTAAACATTCTGTAGATCAGGCCTTTAGATCAACAACTGAAATGTTGAGTGAAAGGAATACAATCTAAGTCAGTTAAGAGCTCCATAACCATGTCTTGTTTTCTTTTACCTTTTTCTTGTTTAGTTAAACAAAATGCTATAATCAAATATAACTACAGTAAGAACCTGCAAGTAAAAACTCACATTTTACAAGGTAAATGGTAAATGGTACCATAAATGGTAATTAGCACAAATTTAAGCATTTTAGGTTCTTAATAGGTTCTTATTTTCTGAAGAAAAATTTACACTTTTAGTACTCTTCAGCCTTTTCTTTATATGAAATTTGCAAACTATTTTATTTATGTTTATGTCATTATATCAATAACAATATTTTATGATTTTCAACATTTTCATTAACATTGCGGCTGGAATTATAAGGCTCCTGGGCATCTCCAAAGAAAAGCCAAAATGCAATTGACGTATCTTATTTCCCTAAAGGTAAACATTTCTAATCGATTTTAGAAAATGAGAACATTTTTCTAAATTTAAGGCTAAAGAGGTTCTTATATAGGGGGCGTCCAACAGGCAAATTTTAGCCCAACAGGTTCTTAAAAATAAGGTTTTTAATCGCAGGTTTTTTACTGTATTTTCTAAACTTCCATTTACAGGTGCAAATGGACTCTTACTTAAACGTTAGTGTACTTTTTGGAACACACTCTAAGGATTCTTTACTCTATACTATTTACATGAATACAGCAATTATTATTTTCACAGCACCACCAACACAACTGTTTTAAATTTATAGAGTCCACAGCTTGTAAAATGTATTGCCAATACATTAGCATGTGTATGAACTCTGGTGTCATTTGTGCAGCCTTATAAACTATCAAGGAATAACAACACCAATTCATCACCATGCTATTGAAACATCCATGGGGGTAGAAATGAAGTACTCACTGTGGAAAACGGTGATTATTTTGTTGCCAGCACTTACTTTCACTGAATGACCCTTAATATAAAGCCAGAAAAAGTACATTGTTTGATTTCTAAATAATTTATTTTTTCCAAACTCCAAATTAAAACCAATGAGCAAATTCCCTTTAATAGGAGCATTGCTAGATTGAAGAGGTGCTAAAAACAGTGGGAAAACTAGTTTTTGCAATAATTGCTATTACGGCTTCCAGACATTGTTATAGATGGCTTTTAAAAGTTTAATTCCAAGCCCATTCAATAAAGGTGGTGCATCGTTGCATCAATGTGACTGTAAACTTACCAAAAGCAAACAAAGCATATCATATTAATAGCTGCAGAGTAACAGACACTCACTAAACACATGAACACAGTGGGTTTTGTGTATAGTATCTAATGGTTACTTGTTAATGCCTACTGTTGTGATATTGAATAAGTTTGCATATTTAAGTTTTGCACGTGACTAAGATTGTTATGTAACCGCGCCTCGTGTCTCGCGTGATCTTGTTCGTCAGCCATTAAAAGTTGTTGTGTTTGCATGGCCTCGGCGTCTTTACGTTGATCGTAACATGGTGTCAGACGCGGGATTTTAACCCAACTGTTCAGAATAACTTCGTAGCTTCGAAGTCGTCAAGTCCAGCGCTTCGTCCGCGATTGGTAGGCTGTTGTGAAGTCTATAGTTTGCGTTCGAGTTTGCTTTGGTTCGTTGCACGTGGCATTACAAGTATCATGGCTGCTGTCAGTACTACAGCGAAAATTCCCTCGCCGCTGAATCTTACTGACCGTTTGTATCAAGGTGAAAATTGGAAATCGTTTCGACGTGAATGGAAGTTTTACGAGCTAGCGGCTGGCATCCACAAGAAACCAGAAGAAGTTCGGGTGGCTTCGCTGTTGAATGTGATCGGTAAAGAAGGAATGGACATGTACGACACCTTCCAATGGGCTAATGCTTCGGACGCTCTAAAGATCGATAAGGTTCTTGAAAAGTTCGAAGAGCGTTGTGTCCCCGCACGGAACGAAACCTATGAAAGATATGTTTTCTTCAAACGTGAGCAATTGTCCAGTGAGTCGCTTGATAATTACATAACTGCATTGATGAAGCTCATGTCATGTGAAGTCATGTGGTTTTGGCGCGTTACGAGAATCGCTGGTTCGGGACCGCTTAATTCTCGTGTGAAGGATGATAGAGTTCGTGAAAAGCTTCTCGGAAAGCGAGACCTCGATCTCGATAAAGCCATCGAAACTATCAAGGCAAGTCAAGTTACTCACGAGCGAGCAACAGAAATTTCAGAAGAATCTTCAGGACACGAAGATATTAATCGAGTGAGTCACAAACCTCCGTTTAAAAACAAGCGCCGGAAAACACCGCCTCCCAAGCTTCCGTCGCCAAACAAGGGACCTCCCAAGCTGAAAGAGTGTTTGTTTTGTGGTGGTAAACATGCACTGGAAAGGAAATTGTGCCCGGCCTCTGGTCAGAAATGTTAAAAGTGTGGTAAACAAGGTCATTTTGCAGTCAAGTGTTACGGCAACTCAGAAGGTGCGAAAGTTCACATGGTCGAAGAAGGATTTTACATTCATAGCATCAGTGGTCAAGATCAAGCTCTCGTTTCACTAACTGTCAATGATTCAGCATCAGTGACATTTCAAATTGATACAGGTTCTACTGCAAATATTTTGCCACTGCAGGATTACATCAGGGTAACAAACGATCACAGCAAAGCTAAAATTGTTCCCAAGGACATTACACTGGTTATGCATGATCTCTCGAAGCGAAAGGCACTTGGTTTTGCAAGGTTGAAAGTGGAACATAATGGTAGTAAGCATGAACTGAATTTTGTCATTGTCGACCAGATGGTCACACCTTTGCTTGGTTTGCAGTCATCAAAGGGGATGGGTCTTATCAAGATTATGGTCTCTGGTGTTGATACCCCTATCAATAATGTAGTTGAAGCCCAAAAACAAGATCCAGCAGTTTCTGAGGATGTTACCAATGATCCTGTGCTTAGTCCTTTTGTTGATGTGTTCCAAGGCATTGGCTGTTTACCCGGGGAATACAACATCCAGCTGAGTAAAGATGTTCACCCTGTTGTTCACCCCCCACGAGGATTGCCTGTTCCTAAGAAAGGGCAATGAAGACCGAGCTTGACAAGATGGTTGCCAAGGAGATTATTACTCCAGTTACAGAGCCAACTGACTGGGTGTCGAGTGTCTTAGCAGTCCCCAAGAAGGATGGATCGGTCCGCATTTGTCTAGATCCCAAAGATTTGAACACTGCCATAAAGCGCTCTCGTTACCCTTTACCGACAGTTGAAGATGTCACAAATCGTCTCACAAGTGCCAAAGTGTTCAGTGTGTTTGATGCGAAAAGTGGATTTTGGCAAGTGAAACTAACTGAGCAATCAAGCTTTTACACCACTTTTAACACCCCCTTTGGCCGCTTTCGTTGGCTGAGAATGCCATTTGGCATAAGTTCTGCGCCCGAGATATGGCAGCGGAAGATGCATGAAGCAATTGAGGGTCTCCAAGGAGTGGAAGTTATCGCCGATGATTTCCTGGTTTGTGGATTTGGAGACACTGTCGATGAAGCAGTAAAGGATCATGATCAGAACTTAACGGCTTTCCTTCAAAGATGCCGTGAGTTGAATCTGACACTTAATCTTCATAAGGTTAAGCTTCGCCTATCACAAGTACCATTCATGGGTCATCTACTCACAGCTGATGGTGTGGTAACCGACCCAAACAAAGTTCGTGCCATACGTGACATGCCAACCCCGACAGATGTCAAATCCCTGAAGCGATTCCTTGGCATGGTTACTTACCTGGCTAAGTTCTTACCAAACCTGTCCAGTGTCTGCGAGCCATTGAGACGACTGGAGCTTAAGAATACTGAATGGTGTTGGCTGCCTGTTCATGATGAAGCTGTCCAGAGTATCAAGAATTTTGTTTGTAAAGCTCCAGTGTTGAAGTTTTACGATGTCAATCAGGAAGTCACAATCGAAAGTGACGCATCACTTTCTGGACTTGGCGCCTCCCTACTTCAGGAGGGTCAGCCAGTTCCATTTGCCTCTAGAGCCCTTACTCCAGCAGAAGGTCGTTAGCGCAGATTGAAAAGGAGCTTCTCTCAGTCGTGTTTTCCTGTGAGCGATTTGATACGTACCTGTTTGGTCGAGATGTGGTACACGTTAAAACAGATCATCAGCCCCTAGAAGCTATTTTGAAGAAGGACCTTAGCTCTGCTCCCAAGCGTCTCCAGCGGATGCTGCTGCGCCTACAGCGATACAACCTTGATGTAAAGTACCAAAAAGGAAGCTCGATGGTTATGTCAGATCCCCTGTCCCGAGCCTATCTGGATGAACCTCCCACTCAGACCGAGTACTGTAGTGAGTTAGAGGCGATAGTACTTACAGAGGATCTTCCCATTTCAGAAGCACGACTAAAGGAATTCAAAGAAGGCACAGCCTCAGATGAAAACCTTCAAACCCTTATGTCAGTTGTCCTAGAAGGTTGTCCTAGCACTCCCAATGAAGTTCCAGCAGAGGCCAAGCCATATTTTCAGTTTCGAGATGAAATCACAGCTCAAAATGGTTTGCTGTTCAAGGCTGAGCGTCTTATTGTACCTGCCAAGCTAAGAAAGGAAATGATGGAAATGGTTCATTCGTCTCATCTCGGTATCGAAGGATGTCTTAGACGAGCTAGAGAGGTGTTTTACTGGCCGCGTATGAATGCTGAGTTGCAAGACTTCATTCTCAAGTGTGATATTTGCAATTCCTTAAAGCCAGAGCAGCCTCGAGAACCACTAATGCCCCATGAAATTCCATCAAGGCCTTGGCAAAAAGTTGGCACAGATATGTTCTTCTTTGATGGGCGTCAGTACCTGATTACAGTTAATTATTACTCCTCTTTCTTCGAGGTTGACAAGCTTGACATGACAGACTCCAGGACAGTTATTGCGAAGTTGAAAATGCATTTTAGTCGTCATGGAATTCCGGAGGTTGTAATCTCCGACAACGGACCACAGCATTCTTCTGCTGAGTTTGCAAAGTTTGCAAATGACTGGCACTTTCAACACATCACATCCTCTCCGCGCTATCCCCAAAGTAATGGAAAGGTCGAGAGTGCTGGGAAAATCTGTGAAAACCTAATGAAGAAGGCAGCGTGTGGAAAGTTTGACCCGTACCTTGCTCTTCTAGACTACCGCAACACATCCACAGAAATTGGTTCATCCCCAGCACAAAGGCTGTTCAGCAGAAGAACACGCAATTTGTTACCCCTGCCAAGTAAACAACTACAGCCTAACACACTTCCCTCACAAGCTGTCCAAGAAAAGCTGATTAACTCTAAACAGAAGCAGGCTTTCTACTACAACCTGAAAGGAAAAGCATTGCCTGAGTTGCAACCTGGACAGACAGTCAGGATGAAGAAGCCCAAAGAATCTACTTGGACAGAAGCTGTTTGCAAGAAAATGATTGGCCCACGTTCCTATGTTGTTGTATCGGGTGGCCAAACGTACAGGCGAAATCGCCGACAGCTGCGATCAGTGCCACAATCAGATTCTCCAACTATTGTGCAACCAGCATTTGAGCCACTGCGATCATTGCCACAAGCAGATTCCCCATCTGTTGTGAAACCTGCAGCAGAGCATGTGGAACTTGCATCCAATCCGACTGTTACAAGGAGTGGTCGTATTGTGAAACCACCAGCCCGTTTTCAGGACTTTACTACTTAGACCTGTTAGACATTTTTATTTGGAACTCTGATTCATTGTTGAACATGTACACTGTTGTTGTTTTTATTACTAAGGAACTTAGTCGCTTTTTGTGCGAGAACTTTGTGAAAGACACTTTCTTTACAAAGGGGAAGATGTTGTGATATTGAATAAGTTTGCATATTTAAGTTTTGCACGTAACTAAGATTGTTATGTAACCGCGCCTCGTGTCTCGCGTGGTCTTGTTCGTCAGCCATTAAAAGTTGTTGTGTTTGCATGGCCTCGGCGTCTTTACGTTGATCGTAACACCTACCAGGATCAATTGTAATCCAGAACATGTATATTATATGTACAGCCGATACGCTGACAGAAGACATGTTTGTAGTTCTTTCTTCTTCCTTGAACATCCCACTGAACACCGGCTATGAATAACATAAAAAACTCCCTTTTTCATTTAAACATACCGTGTAATGAATGTTAGCTATTTATACTGGGAGATTGATGCACAGTGTATCTCAGTAGCATCCAAATAGCATTTGGATGGCAGCAAAGCAAGAAATTCCCATGTCAATCCAGCATCACTTATGCATAGTCACTTTCCACTTTTATCCTAAAAACTCCCTTAATCATAACACCCTTTGTTATCCATGTTTTACATGTATAAGAGCACTTCTCAGTTGTGAGGGACCTGAAAGGGTATCATTTGCCCATTATAATCAAACAAATGCCACAGTTCAAACTCCACTAAAATAAGAAATAAATTAAAAACTAAATAAATAAAACGCAAAGTTCAGCCAAAAGTTTAAAATGAAACATTTTATCTTAAATATAAGATATATGTTTACGATTTTTTTACGTTAGTGGATCTGTTTTTTTCTAAGCTATTCTGTGTTTATTTTTGTCTTTGTATGGCTTAGCGTTCAAAGGTAAGTGATTATAATGCAAAATAAAATCGACTTTGTTATTTCGTCTAATTGTTTTAAATATTTTAACGGTCTGTATCAGGTTTATTGCCCTATTATTTTGGGGGAACTGTAGGTGGCTTGAGGCTGTCGGTATCTGTCGGCCAACAGTTGACCGACAGTCGGTGGTGGGGGGGGGGGGGGGCTGTTTTTCACTCTTTAAATTTCGATCTTAAATGTATAACCTAAACGACTAGCTAAACCTACATAAAAAGATTTTAAATATATTTAGACTTACCTCGTATTTAAAGAACGCTTGCAGGGCAAAGCTCAATATAAATAAGACATGATTAGAGACGAAACGGCTGCCAGTTTTTTCGTATTAAACAAGGTGATTAAGCTCATTAATTATAAATATCCAGCTCCGTAGAAAGCCGTTGATGGCAAATCTTGAGCAAAACACGGTTTAATTTCTCATCCCCCCGGCGAAAGTCTGTCAACTGTCGCAGAATCTGATCGAGGAAGCTCATCCCAATGTGGAACGAACGTTACCCAGGGCGAGTTGCCCAGCTTAGCTAATTTTTTTTTTTTTTCTGGACTACGGCCGCCATGTTTGGGCGACGTCGCCGTCGCTAGGGCGCACGCGCCCGCAAACCATGCCGCTAGCCAGGTGATCGTCCACGTAGTACTTGCCAGGTGATCTGTGACGTCATATTGAGGGACTGGGGAGAAACATTTTAATGCCGTATCCCACAAACGCGCGCGGCCCGTAAGTTTGAGTTCGATGCTTTCATTGCCTAATTTCATGTCGCGCGGGAGACTGAGACTAGCGGATTTTTGCGGACAATTTGAAAATCCGGATCAAAGATGGCGGACAGTAAAGACATTAAACCTTCGCCGGATTCGTGCGATAAATTCGACCATATCAGAAAGGATATTCAAAATTTAGAAGAACTCAGTAAAGAACATCTCACAGAGTGTTGTAAAGAGCTGAGGCTAAAGATCGGTGGAGACAAAAAAGAACTGATCGAAAGGTTAAGGCCACTCGGCGAATTTCCTGACTTATTAACAAAAAAAGTAAAAATTATAAATGAAGAGTACAGCTTTAAGACATTAATGGCGCCGTCAGAGGTTCCTCCAGCCACCGCCAAATGGAAAATTCTTCCACTTGATTTAGATATAAATATACCAACAGTCGATGACAGCATTATTTAAAAATGCTATCAAACAGGCAAATTCGCCGGAGGGAAAGGCCAGTACAGGAAAGCCTACAGAATGTTTTCGTCCAGGCGAACTATGTCAGTGAAAGTTTTTCAAGAAGAGCCTCGATCGTTGTATATTAAAGCAAATATACTGAAATCTTTCACTGGCAGTGTGTCACGTCCCGTTACAATGTTGTTCGTTGACAACACTCCCGTGAAAGCTTATTGCGGTTGTGCTGTAGGAAAGAGTGAAACGCGATCGCCCCTAAGAACGACTGCGTGGGAGGCTACATCTCCATATGACATGTACACAAAACTTTCAGGTGTGGCACAGGAAGGGAACGACAAAAGCTAAAATTGCTGCAACACAAATAAAATTGAAATATCTAAGGAATCTTAGAGGAGCAAGAGCAGATATGAAGAATGTAATAAAAAAGAAAAAAAGTTTTCTCAGCTAATGAAGGAAGTGATTACAGTGACTGGTATCAGAGGGATGTGGTAGAAATGGAAGAGAAAGTGGAAGCAAAGTTGAAAACAATATCCCCTTCTCCTGGAAGTCACTTTTTTTTTCTGTATTTTGCAAAGTACGAAAATAAATCTGGCCTATTCTTGCACCTGCAATATAAACAGGAGTATGACAAACGAGAAGCAAACCAGGAATATAATGTTGATATTCTAAAACCAAGGTTCACCAATAAAACCGAAGCAGTATGTAAACCAGTGAATGCAGTAACTGAAAAAAACTCAAGTAGCTGCAACAGCAGTAATCCTGACACGGTTGACAATCAGCCAGCAATGACAGGCCAAAAAGTGCCATTGCTCCAGAGAAAGAATTATGTATCAGTTGAGGAATGCAGTGAACATTGGAGGGGACTCAGGGTGGGTGTAATAGCTGCAAGCAAAGCACCTGCCTTACTTGGGTTTTGTGGAGCAAAAGAATTTGACAGTGCCTGGTTGGCCATTAAGAACAAAATTGATGAGAGTAAATTGAATCCCAAACGTGCTAAACTGCCCAATTTCATTAGAGGTAAACAACAGGAAAAAATGCACTAACTCAGTTTTGTAATGACACTAACTTTGAAACAAAATTCTTATAAACAAAAACTTTGAAACTCCGACCGCAGAAAGAAGAATGAGGCAATTGAGTCTGGACGATAGCACAATACGCGCTATCTACGATATTCCTTTTAAAGTAACAAAAGACACTCGACTTGCTATCTTCCAATTCAAAATTATTCACCATATTTTACCAACCAATTCAACCCTTTACAGAGATAAAATCAAGGACCATGATAAATGCCACCTATGCACGCAAACGCAAACCCTGAGACATCTTTTTGTCTCTTGTCCGAATGTACAGACTTTCTGGAATACGTTTGCTACGTGGTGAAACGTCAAACATGACGATTCCATTGAGCTACACGAGAAAAACATTATCTATGGTTTTACAACTAACTTTCCTTTACGACTTGGCTTAAACCTCTGTGTACTCATTGCTAAATATTATATCTACACTGCCTCGAGAGATGAACAAAACTACCACTTCGAAACCTTCCTAGCCGTTCTAAAAGATAAAATATCTATCGAAAAAAGTAGTTCAAAGTCTCAAATTCAACTCTAAGTCTTTTTTTAGGTGAAATTTCGTAAGGCACTTTATTTTATCTATTTATTTTATCTATTTATTTTATCTATTTATTTTATTTTATTATTTCTTTTTTTTTCTGCTTCCTTTTGTCCGTAATTAGTCTTTGTACTCGTCACGAAGTTTTTTTGTTTACCTCGCTTTTTCTGTTTTGTATACTTATTCGTCTGAAATGTATAGCTTTTGCATCTGTAAATAACGTAATGTTTGAAAGGACAGGAATTTTAGCTGATAAAGAATTAACATGAGCAAGCATTATACATAAGTACTGTAGATAAGTACCGTATTGTATTTAAAGCTCAGACACATTGTACATGTATGTAGCTGTTTTTTCTTTTTTTTTTTTCTTTTTTTGTTTGCAATAAACTATTTAAAAAAACTTGAAACAGTCGAGTGTGGATACTTCAGACATCCATCAGACAACAGATTTGGTGCTAGTCCTGATGGAATAGTCTGTGGACATCAACAGTACCAGCTACTTGAAATAAAAGCCCGCTCCATGCCCAATGAGAAACAGATGGAAAAAATGAACGAGGAGGAAAAGAAGGTTAAAGTGTAAGCTTTCCAAACTCCATTGCAACAAGTAAGAGAACAAACTGATAGGAAGTCACTGAATCAATGATAACCGAAATGATTTGATTATTTTCCCTGCTTTAAAAAAAATCATTTACACTAACACATGACTGGAAATATTTCATCTACATTCAAATGAAAGTCAATTAAATCATTTTTGGATGTTTGTTGTTGTTGTTTTCAACTTAGTTGAATTATTAGGCATGAGTTCACTTGAGCTGATTTTTTTTCTCCAAAAATACTAGTAAGGTCACTTTTTCATGTTAAAATCTACAATGCTCATTTTAAACATAATGCCATATTAAGACTATAATGTTTGTTTCCTACAGGTAACTGGCAGCCACCTAGTCCAATGTCATATGCAGATGGAATGTACTGACACAAGCTTAGTGTACTTGATGTCCTATGTACCTGAATGTGGAGCAGCAAATTATTTTCCTATTTCAAGAAATTATATCTTCTCTGATATTATGATAAGTTTATTGTTACATATCTATGAAAACAAGCCAATGCCAGATCACTGGGCATACCTTGAAGATTCTAGGCTTGTCAAATTAGTAGAGCAATTATCAGGTTCTGGACCAACATTTGAAAATATCAGAAATTTCACATGCTGGGTAAACTCTGTTGCAAAATCAATCAAATCCACCAAGTTTTGAAAATCATTACATCAAGCATACATTACGTAATGTCACAAATTTGAATCATGGCTTATCAGCCCATTATATTTACTAACATAGGTACAATGTTAAATCAGAGATCAAATGTTATGCACTGTGAAATGAGTTGCCAAGATCAAATAAAAAATGACAATGGTGGGGTGGTGTTTTTGCCAGTGGAAAAGGGCGCTCAAATCATTTGATTTCTTCAGTGCAGTTGCTGCCTCTTTTGGACCTATTGGCTTAAAAAGTAGGTTGACAATATTAGTAAAAATCTTGTAAACAAAGCGCAGAATATCGCATCTGCTTTTTGGCCAGCAGGCGCTTAGGATCGACCAGTCCCTCATACGTCCAATATAGTTCTCATTGTAGATACGTAAAGTGGCTATATCAAAGTTCTTGCTTCTTCGTACTGGGAATCATATTTGAGAGGTGGTCTATTGTGTAGAAGGCCTTTCGAAAGACACAAATCCTCTATGCCAAATCCTTTGTCAGTTAAAACAGTGGTGCCTTTTTCTTTGATCATATCCAGAACACCAGAGTCCGAAGTTAATTCGTTGTCAGTTATGGCTCCAGGGTAAGTATCTGTGCACATCACAAGGCCTCCATATGGGGTGATCCAAATGCCGGTTTTTCCGGTGTCATGATTTTTGTAGGAGTTAAATGTGGCACTGCTAACATCATAGTTTCCAGGTGACGCAATCCAGTTTTCAGTGCAATCTAACAATAAGACTGTGTCCTGAAAGCCTGATGACCAGAAATCACTTGGCAGCAGTGAAGCAACCTCACCACGACAAGGACCAAGATCTATCTGGTCAAAAAGTGTAGCTAGAAAAACTGCCCAGCCAGTAAATATTCTGGATTGTGTTGCTTCACTTGTGTTGGTTATAAATGCCATTATACCAAGATGCAGGGTGTGTCTACAAATGGTTAGAAAACACATGAGTTCAGTTTTCTTTGACAGCTTTCTTTGAGCACTGTGGTGAGCTTTACAGTCAGGATAAATAATAGCTGTTAAATAGGGCTCAATACATTCAAATAAGCAATCAAAGTCACGTAAAGACAGTCCAGTCATATATTCAAATCTCATCTCATTTTTCTTCAGGCTTGCATATGAAAAGGTACAGCTGTCTTTATTTTGAGAGAAAAATCGAAGTTGTTGAGCATATGTGTCATTTTGTTTGTTCAGCAACTTTAGTTCTTCAGAAAGTTCTTCTATTTTGTGTGTTTTATGTATCGGTCAAGACGCTCCAGAGATTGGTGGGTAAATGCGTCTCCTTTTCCCTTGGGGTTCCAGCTGCCCGTCTGTTCACCAGGGAGATGGGTATGCGCACGTTGGAACCAATCGTGGTCCAGGGTGCTCTGCGCGATGAAATTGCCCATTGGCTTTTTCTAGAAGAGTGGGACGACTTCCTTCCTTGGCGTGGAGAGAGACATCTTCAGATTGAGTTAGCTACGGAAGCCTCCCAAACTCGATGGGGAGGGGTCATTTCCACACCTTTGAAGCAGAAAACATCTGATTTTTGGTCAAAGGATGAGATGATGTTGGTCGTTTCGACTAGCGAGGCCATTGCTGTGGATAAGGCCTTTAAGGACCTTGTCAAGGATTGTCGCGTCGATGTAATGATTGACAATCTGGCGGTCATGTATGCATGGAATAATTAAGGAGGTAAAGGTCGTGACTTGAACAATACTATAAAGGCTTTGTTCTTTACCACTATGGATCTGAACATCCTTCAACACATGTTGTACGTTCCGTCTCAAGAAAATCCGGCGGACGCCCCTTCTCGCAGATTATCTTCTTTGGACTATACACTCACATCGGAGATCTGGAATGAAGTACAACTGAGTTTTGGGGGGTGGACAAGGCCACTCGTGTGACCTGATGGCCCTCGATTCCAACGCCATGTCTGATAGGCTGGGGCGTCCTCTCTCCCATTTCACGCCATATCCTTCGCCTGGTTCGATAGGGGTGAACTTGTTAGCGCTATATTTGACTCAGTTTTCGACAGTGATGCAGCGTCCGTATGTTTTCCCGCCAATGTTCTAGTCGGCTCAGTTTGCGCTTCCTCCAGTCTTATAGGCAATCATGCACAGTTGTGGTCCTGGATACATACCCGAGAAAGTACTGGTGGCCTCTTTTACAACGGTTTTCTAGGAAAGCGCAGAAGCTGGCAGGTGCAGGTGATTCTCAAGCCTTGTTACTACTCTCAAAGGAAGGTTGGAGCGGAGAAAGCGGGATCCCAGGGGACTTGTGGGCCTTCCAGATAGTTTATCCATTGGAGCTCTGAGCTTGTCTGTGTCAGTGACAATTTTTCAGGAACACTAGCAATATATTAAATTGAAATTAAATAAACCCCCTGGAATGTGGGGATCCCTTAGTCAGAACAAGAAATTTTCCCCCCTTCTTTGTAAAATCCTGTGGTACGCAAATACGAAGTTTGACATTTAAGGAGAATAAAGAGTGTTTTGGAAGATTACAAGTCTCTCGTCCTTTCTCTACTTAGGATCTCGCCATCGTTGCCAAGTTGTTTACACCTTCTGTTAGATGTCCAGTATGCTCCCATGCGAATGACCAGGATTTTAGATTCTGCTAACGTTGTGGTTATAACCGAAAAATAGTGACACCGGTTAATATTGGCAAGACTGACATCGATCTGGAGAGCATTGACCAGCGCTTACGTCAACTAATGGACATTGATCGTGCTACCAGCTATGCTAAACAGAAGGACTCGCTAAGAAAGGAGTTTAAAACATTTCTTGTTTTCCTTCCTGGCCATATCACATTAGCCACTGTGTTTCCACGGGATATTTGCCGGTTCCTTGTTTTTCAAGACAAGAATGGGAAAACTCAGGTTCACCGCAATGGCTGTAAGTACATCGGCCAAGCGGGACGATATACGTGTGGATGTCTTGTACGTCTATCATATAAGACGGTGGACTCTTATATCGGGAAGCTACGACCTATTCACCATTCTATTGGACGAGACGGCGAGTTGGACAAGCGTCTAGGCCTAGGAAACCCAGCATCTGACAAGTCGGTGAAAGATTTTTTGAGGCTGGTGACCGCGGAACAATTACAGGCTCGGGTAAGACCAAAGCAGGCCACCCCTTTCTTCGTTGATAAGCTAA
Source organism: Oculina patagonica (assembly GCF_052425735.1). NCBI lineage: Eukaryota > Metazoa > Cnidaria > Anthozoa > Scleractinia > Oculinidae > Oculina > Oculina patagonica. Next base: position 22,051,048 of record NC_135770.1, on the reverse strand, counting down.
CACAATTATGTTCACACCTAGACAGAAAATTGGGAGACTCAGGCAGAGCGATTGACAGATTTATGATATCCCGCGATCAGGCGTATTTTAAACAATTTTTCGTTAGCGGAGATCGACCTGGGGGCTTGGGACAGATTAAGGTCCTACATTTCCCCAACGACGACGGTTTCCTTTTCAATCATATTTGGGGAAAGACGTTAAGGGATGGGAACGAGAACGTGTTTGAAGTGAGGAGAAATGCGCAAACTGAGATCTGTCTTGTTCGAGGCATCGAGTGTTATATGGAGGTGATGCGTGATATATAGGTGAATTTAACGTGTGGTTTAAGACCTATTTCGTCCAATCACACCTGATTTGGGCATAAAAGACGCCCCTTTTACTTCTTCTGCAGCGGAATCACGCTTAAAGGGTTACCTTAAGGAGATGAATGCAGATAACGGCGAGACGCTCCATGGTTTCCGCTCTGGCTGTACGATCACTTTAGCTCTTACAGGTGCGGATCTGGCCGAGATCATGGATCATGTCGGTTGGACTAGGCGTCACACAGCCCTATACTACATGCAGTTAGCGAAAGTCTTAAATCCGGTGGGAGCCTCTGCTCGACTGGCCTCAAACATCGGTACGGAACCGTCCTGTTCATGGCAGGATATTAAACCAGCTGAAACGGTTTGTGTGTGCATTCCCTGCAATCATCCCCAGGAAGAGATCTTACGAACAAGAGCGTCTGTGTGGTTAGGCGAATAATCCCTTTACCAGACTTGGAAAGCTGGGTTTCGGTTTAGTTTTGGGGAGTTATGACTTGGTTTGGGGGCTGACTTCTTGGAGAATCTAACGATGGTCTCCTTTAATGGGAAGTGGTTAGTATAGGGGAGGAGTCCATCGTTAACCTGGTCGACGAGAACAAACTGAGTGACACTATAAGGAACGAGAGCCAAATTTATCCCCAATCTTATTGTGGTGCGATAATGGACGCAGTGTGGAATAGTTTTCTTTTGAAGCTTCAAAAACAAAGCATTCCGGTACATCTTGCTTCGCTTTCTAGCAGGTGCCTTCTTCCACTGAATGAGATACTGACTGTATTTTCTATTTTATTTTTGATGTAATATAAGCCATGTTTTTTTCATATTAAATCAGCCCGGATAGTAATGAGTGTCTAGTGAAATATCTTTGGTATTCGAATCTTAAAGTCAGTTTTTCAGTTGCCCCCCCCCCCCCCCCCCACTTTTCCCAGAAATTTACATGTTACCCCCTCTCTAAGGCTGTGAGTTTACACTGTGCTACCCCTGTCGCTTTACTGCCCCCTTGCACAGTCCCTTACTATATAAATGCTAATTTGTTTTTATCTCTTTCAGCCGTGAAGTCGTGCAAGGAACTGTATGAAGTATTCAAGTAAGGCAAATTAAAATCTCACTATCAAACCAATGCACCATTCGGTTGATACTCTTAAAAGTAAAATTATTATAATCGGGCAATGGAACTTCTCGGTATGCTGTAATATAACATAGAGGGCAAAATTGCTGAGTTCTGATTGGCTGTGACAGAGGGCATTTTTTCTTATGCAAAATTAAATGATACTGATTGGATGAGAAGAAAAAATCCTCGTTTCTTATTGGCCGAGCGCGCTGCACTTGCATGGCTTCTTGACGGCGGCATTTTGAGCACAATGTTCAAACACAGCGCTCGCCCCGTACATCGCTTCGGACTTTGACTTCAGTTTCCAGAGTTATTTGATGAAAAAGGAATGAAAACCGGGTGATAGCTTGAAACGAAATGCAGAAAGCTAAATGTCAGGAAACAGATGATTACTTCCACTAAAAACTAGAAAACTTGCATTAACTAGACATTTGAGCCCCATTTACACGGCAGAAAAATTTTGGCACGGCTCGGATAAAATTGCTACCCGTACCAAAAAATAGCACTGATACCCTGTTTACACGTCCTTTTTTCTACCGTGCTAAACTTTGTTAAATAATGTTTTGGTGCGGGTAAAAGGCTCAAAACCTTGGCCAGCGTACGCGATTCGGTCTTAGTTCGCATGCCGCTATTTCATTTAAACGTCACACTTGAGTCGCGCATCTTTTCGCCTTGTTCCCAGAAGACTAGAAAAGGGTGTAGGTATATGATTATTGTTCAAATGGCGGCAGTAAATGACAGCAGTGATGGCTTTTACCTCCCCTATTAACGACGGCGATTATTTATTTGTATTATTATTATATTCTCCTCGCATGTTTGTAGCAACTCCTTACATCATGTTCTTCCAAGGCAGAATTTCAGCTTGCGACTCTGGACACTAATGATCACGAAATCATGAGAAAGCGACCAAAGAAGGTTGCTGAAAGTCACGCTAGTTCTTCCATGAATGTTCATGAGATTTTCTTGGCAACTGTTTTTCTTACATGTAATTAAAATACATGCATGTCTAACACTCCGCCATGTCGATCGAGTGAAATTTTTGCAAAACTTATTGAACAAAGTTTCAGAAGAAAATAGTTGGTTCAGCACGGCTAATCGTTTACACTACACATTTTATTCGAGCCGGGTTAGATTTTTAGGAACGCGTACCAATTTTATCCGTGCTCGGAATACCTCGCGACTAGGTCCGAACACGGGTAAAATTTTGGTTTGGCCGACGGGTGAGGCAAGGTCGTTCACACGACAAAATTTATCCGTGCCGAACCACTTTTTACGGTACGCGTACCATTTTTACCCGAGGCGTACCAAACATTTTCATGGGGGCCAACTGACTTCTTCGTTTCACTTCTGTCAAATGCGGGTTAATAACATGCAACAATAAAACAAGATTGTGTGCTTGTAAATTAAACTGAGTACTTGCTCCTTTGAATAGTGATTTTGGATTTTTTTTAAACTTTTCGAAAAAAAGGGTTGGTCAGAGGTGATGGGAAACAAAACAATTTTATTGGGATGGCCTTATGGTGATCAACAAACAACAGTAATTTCTTCTGCAGTAGCGCTTACGCTAAGAACCTTATTAAATTTAAACAATTTATACTAAGCTTTTATAACGCACATGGTGAAACGCTTCAACACGATTGGTTTCTGAATTGGTTTCAAGTTCAGAGGCGGCGGAGCGTTTTTAAACGTGGGGGGGGGGGCACCGTTCTCCAAGCCAAGCGCCCCCCCCCCCCCCCTCCCAAAATGTCTTTAACAGTGTCCGGTGTGTCCCAAATTAAGATAAGATAAGATAAGATAACTTTATTTATACACGGTTTTTCTATCAGTCAATTAAGTTACTGGACTATCTACCTATCTAACTAACTACAAAAATTTAATAACAACAAATTCAAATAACAAAAGAAAAGTCTGCTTTTCATGGAGGCCGTGTCTAAAATTTACTTAAAATTTAGATATTACTTTAAACTGTGCCGACTTAATTTAGATTTGAATTTGGCCAGTGAAGATGCTTCTCTTAGGTCTATAGGTATATTGTTCCAAAACTGAGCTCCGCTGTACGAAAAACTTTTCTTGAGATAATCAGTTCGAGGTTGTGGAAGAACTAATTTGTTTTCGGTATTCCTTAAACGATAAGCACTAACATCGTCACGATATACGAATCTTGATCTCAGATAATCAGGAGTCATACCATGTAATGTTTTATACATTAGGATAGACTTGTGTTCCAATCTTTGATAATAGAGTCTTCGCCACCCCAGTGTCCGCAACAAATAATCTAAATTACTATCATAGCTCGCAGACATTAGGGTACGAGCTGCGCGGTTTTGAAGCCTTTGAATGACAATCCATAACTAGGCAGTTCAGACAATCCTGCTTCAGGGTGCTTTTTGGGTTGTTCTATAGACGTCGGAGGGCAGAAAATGTATGCTCTAAAAGTGGCTGATGAAAAAAATAATGTCAAATACAATCTTAACAGATTGCGGACCTCCCCTAGTAGCGTCTTGGGGAAAGGAGTTTTGTTGAAAGTCCTACACCATATTATCACGCCAAGCACGATCCTGATAAAACGATTTGTCATTTGACAAACCAATTTTCTGTTGCGCTATCAATACTTTCGGCACTGAAATGTGGAGGGGGGAGGCTGAGCCCCCCAAAATGTTGTTTGGGAGGCTACAGACCCCCCCCCCCCCCCTGCCCTTCTGCTCCGCCGTCTATGTTGTTCTCGAAAAAAAATCGTCCATAAATAGCCTACTGTAGAATCTGTCAGCACAAGACCAATTTCAAGAGATGTATATAGACTTCTTGATCTAGTATTACTAAATTCTTTACAATTTATTGCGGCGTATTCTTTATCTCCTTATATTAACAGGTCAAACTTGAGCCAGCTGGTTACGCTCCATTTTGACTCAAAACGAACTTCCATTCTCTGTCACTTTGGAGATTTTGGATGTGGAGATGGGGGATGGACGCCGGTCATGAAGATTGACGGAAACAAGGTATAAGATTTACTGGTCAGCCCTGCTAATGGCGCAGAATCCTGATTTCTGAAATAAGATGACCATGAAGGCGTCCGTTCATAATTCTAGATATGAAGTGAACTTTTCCTTTTTTCAGAACACCTTTCATTATAACTCGGGGTACTGGAGCGATAACAATGAATACAATCTTCAAGGAGGGGAGACTGGGTTTGACGCTCAAGAGACCAAGTTACCGAGCTACTGGAACACACCCTTCTCCAAGATTTGTCTAGGCATGAAGATCGTCCAGCAGATCAACTTCATTGTCATCAACAAGCAGGCCAGCTCTCTGTACTCACTGATCGCTGACGGGCAATACCGCGCCACCTCACTGGGTCGTAACAAGTGGAAGACGCTGATTGGTTCTCAGGCCTCCTTACAGCGCAACTGTAACAAAGAAGGGTTCAATTCTGTGGGTAATTCTTCAAATTCGAAAGCAAGAATCGGTATCCTTGGTAACGAGCAAAATGACTGCCGCAGCTGTGATTCCAGAATCGGCTTTGGCACAGGAGGCCTACACGATGACTCCAACACGTGTGGAAACCAAGCAACGCACCTAGCAGATAATGGCAACAAACACATCAAAGCCACGGGATATATCTTGGTGGAATGACAAGGAAAACAATGAACTTTAAAACAAACGGCTTGGGAACCATTTCGAATGTGACATTTAAATTGATGTAGTTTAGGGCACAAAATAATAAAACACTTTCAGATTTTTATCGCATTTAACAGAAACAACAAACCAGAAGCTGAGCCTAGTTTTCCACAATAGCCGCAAAAAGCATACTTTTGCTATTTTTCTTTTCAATTATCCTGAATACTGATTTTAAGGGACGATATTTACAGGAAGATAGGATATCACGTACCGAATATGAAGCAATGATCCAATAGAAGCCACCAATGAATTAATATATTGATGATGATGATGATGATGATGATGATGATGATGATGATGATAATAAAAGTAATAATAATGATAATGATGATGAAGTTTACATTTTCATACTTAGATTAACTCAAAATTATACTATCAATTCAGTATTGATTAAATATTGTCATTTCTTCTTTGCTAATAACTTTATTGTTACTGTATGAAATTGTGCTCATGCAAATAAAGCTACTTGTAGTCGTTGTTGTTGTTTCTGTCTGCTGTTTGCCGTGTTTCGCCGTGGATGTGAGTAGTTTCGAGTGTGTCGTGAACATGCGATTTTTTTTAATCTGTCTGATGTTTCCCCCCCCGCCCCCCCCCTTTTTTCCTCCCCCATTTTTCCCCCCATTTTTTTTTTTTCCCCCTTTTTTTTTTTCCTCCCCCTTTTGTCTGTTTTTTTTTAAAAAAAAAAAACACAACCCCCTTTTTTATCCGTTATAAGGGGGGTTTTTAAAAAAAAAAAAAACAAAAAAAAAGAGAATAAAATAAAAAAAGAACCAAAAAAAAAAAAATATTTTTTTTTTTACCATTATACTAATTCACCGTATAAAAAACAGTGTGAAAATCAGTGTAAATCGCAAGCATATCACGTAAAGGATAGATCACTAAATTTTACGCTTGAATAAAATTGCATAAAAATTCCCCAGTTGATTTTAGTTTGACAATTCTACGGTTTCCGTTGGAAAGGTACAATAGTTTCTAAAATTTTATAGGAAATTGCCCTTGAGTCGCATTACAGGTTATTAAATATCCATGGTCCATATTCTCACTGAGCATAGCTTTCGACTAACGTGCTCAAGATTTAGCTGTGAGTTGTCAAATACCCTGTACTGCACCATAAAAGAATTATTGTCCCTGAAAAAACCAACTTCAATAATATAGGGTAAAATAAGTACAGGAAATCGTATGAACGCGAGTGCATTACGTGATTTATGGGCACGAGTGATGTTTTAAAAGTTCTCAAAATTGCCCGAGCCGTAGGCGAGTGCAATTTAAGAACTTTTAAAACATCACGAGTGACCATAAATCACGTAATGCACGAGCAAGTTCACACGATTTTTTATTTATTATGTACTCAACAAAAATTACTGCGTCGCGCTATTTGCACGCCATGCATACCACATGAAACGCTTCAATGGTTTCCCAAATGCTCACATGTTTTATTTGAACCAATCAAAAAATATCATGTTGTGACAAGGCAAATCAAGCGTGAAGTTTTGAAAAGTTTCTGAGAAAATATACGCTTACAAGCTGAACTCAAAAAGCTAAATTTCAGTTGTTAAAAGCGACAAGAATACTGGTTCACTTATCTCTTTTCAAATGTTCCTGAATGTTTTTAATCTCAATCGGACTCACTAAATAGCATTCGGATTCACAGACTTAGGTGAAGTGCACTGTCCTTGAATCACATTAAATGTGACTTGGCAGTTGTGAAAATTGTTCACGGTGTAAGCATGGCTGCTTGTGTTCACCTGTTCACCTCTTGAAGTTGTAGCGGGAAAAGACGGCATTGCGGGTACACCTGCGAAACTGCTCGAAGCTGCTGACTGTGGAGGCATGCTGATAATGTTGGAGAGTTGTTGCTGTTCCTTCTCGCTACCTTCATCGTAGTCGTTAAGAGATTTCTCGCTTACGTGTCCAGTCACCTGGATTATCGACTGCCTCTCGACGCTTGCTGCCCTCAGTTTCTTCACAACCGTCTTCCTTGCGCTGTGGTTAGTCAATCTCTTCTTGCTTTTCTCCAGAGGTGTGTTCTTTACAACGCTCTTCATCATGTTGTCGATACTGTTTACGCCGAGGCGCTGCTTCTTGTACCAAACATTTGTTTTGGGGTTTTCAATTATGGCAAGGTAAAAAGGACCTTTTTCTCGCAGCTCTTGAGGACGTCTACTGAGGTATTGCTTCAGCAATTCAACGGGACATCTCTGACCGCCAGTAGCGAACATTTTTGACAGAACACTACGATGTTTTGTGTTAAGTCCTCCCTGCCTCGTTTTTGTAGGATTCTCTTTAAATGTGACGTACTCTGTGCCACTGTCGTCCACACAAAAACTAAAGTCCTCGACTTCCATTGAGTGGTGTTCCTGTCTTCCCCTCAGGCCAAAATGTTGAGTCAAGAGCCACCACATCGTCTGGGAAAGAACTCTTGGGCTGCAGTCACCGAGACTTTGTTCACTCCATAGCATTTCTTCTTCCTCGGTTGTCAGTGCGTTCGCGGCGTTGGGTCTTTTGCCTTTTCCTTGCTGTCGGAGACACTTCACTTTTCCTTCAAGTACCAATTTGGACTGGTGGAACTCTCGGTCTCTAATTATCGAGTACTTGTAGCCGTGTTCTTTTAAATAGCGGTCAAGGGCTGCCAGCATGGATTTTAAACTCTCAGGTTCGTATTCAAACCCGTCTTTTGTGCGTATTTCTGTGTAGAAGGTTTGCAACATCTCATCGAGTTGTTCGTGCTCGTATTCTTCCATTTTTGGGTTTACTTTTCTCTCTGTTGCCCATGTTTGCCAAACATTCAACCAGGTCTGTGTAGCTTTCAACGTGTTTTTGTTTCTCGCATTTTCCTTAAGTTGCTCGACGATATTTTGGTTTGACAAAGCAAACCGGCTGTCCGCCATTTTTTAATTTGGTTTTCAAATTTGGCGCTTCCCCGGTGTTTCCATAGCAACTTCTGTATTGCACTCTATAACCCCAATTTGCACTCTATAACCTATTTATGCATTCGTCATTGACCAATCAAAAACGCGGTATTTTGTTGAGTATATAATAATTTTATTTATAAGATATCTCGGTACTGGCATTATCACGAAAGATCCCCCTAAAGGTGCCCAATGATCACTGAAACAGTCTGAAGCCCCTCTAGGATTTCGCTGAAGATCACTTGAGGTTTGCTAAATACTGCCACAGCACAATGGGACACAGACTGAGCTGAATAGATTGCATCCGAACATTGCGTTTTTTTCTTTTTAGCGGAAATCAAGGCAAGGGCTGCCATGAGAGATGAACTCATTAAGATAACCTGCACAACAAATTCGCAAAAAAAGAAAGCAAGCCCGTGAGGATTGTTCAGTTGTACGTATTATTAGGACATGCGGCCGAGTCAACCGATTGTATCGATCCTCGCCCGACATGCAGCTGTTGATATGTCGATCAATACCCGGTCGATACGTCAGTCGACGTTCGGCCGATATTTGACTTGGCGATTTCGTCATTAAAATTGGCTAGCTTTTACAGAATTTTTCTCCACGAAAAAGTCTGGAACTACTGCTGTTGACATACAAAAATAGTGTGCAAATTAAAGTCATCTGAAATTAAGTTTTCAGATATGAAACATATACTCCAACGACGGGAGTTTGGTCGGCCGGTTTGGATAGGGTTGATCGAAGGTATCGATCAATACTCGGTCGATACCTCGCGCTCATTCAGCACTTGACCGATATTCGACTATGTGATTTCCGCTGTTAACCTGCAAAACCAGTTTCTATGTTATTTAGCCTTTCAGGTAAAAAACATATTCTTCTCGATGGGAGTTTGGCATAGTCAGCCAGTTTGCTACAGTTTTGCCTGTACTTCGAAAAAACGACTCTGTCCAAGAAGGGATGAAATATTCTCTTTTATCAAGACAAATACACCCCAACTAAATACTGTTCAAGAATATATCTTTAAATAATATAAAAACGTAGGATCATAATCAATTATTTACGGTGCAAAAACGCCAAAACTATTAAAGGGAATTTGTTTACTGGTGGTTAATGTACTGGAACGTTCGGTTTCCCTAGAGGCAATACAAAAATAACACAAACACAGGAAGATACTACCACGACTCATAAACAACACGAGACAGGAAACCATTACCACGCGACTTATTAAGATTTATTATAGAGAACAAATTAAATCGCCAATATCAACACACAAATTCTCTTTAATGGTCTCCTTGCTTTTAGCATCGTCGTCATCATCATCATCATAGTAATTCTTCTTGGACTATCATGTCCAATGCTGAAAGGCGCAATGAAGTTAACCCTATGTGAAGCACCAACCCATGAAACAAGGCCAGACCACGACACCAGGAACTCCGTGCCCTTCTCTTTTCGATAAGTGTGTGGGTTCTTTAACGTCCCCTGCTGACCATATAACACTGAAGATGCAGGAGACGAGGCCTACAGTTTATCGTCCTTGTCCGAGAAGACTAGAACATCTTACCATTTGCAGATGTCAGTGTTGGTCCGGTGTGGGAGTAGAACCCGAGACCTTCAGCACAACAGTCTGGCATTAGTTGGGAGAATTTGCTTAATCCTTATTACCAGTGATCGGTATGTTTGAATGTTTAATTAAGGTGTTGACACCTGCAATCTTAGAATTGAGGCTGAAGCGAGAAAAAATTTGCAAAAAAAAAAGCTCTTGCATCGTAAAATGTATCATTCGATTGCCTATACAGAAAGTTCAGTTACTAGCTAGAAGCTGAATGTTTTTTTTCTTATTTAACTCCTGCCAAAAGAGTAACACTAGCTTTCAGTTGTCAACATTTCAATACAAAACGAATGAGCAATTACTAATGCTCCATTTGTGACTAATGGATGCTGCGCGCTGTCATCAAACAAACTTCTCTCATTGGCTAAAACCGACATTAAAATACTTTATTGGCAAAAAAAAGTGATATTGTTGGCAGTAAACTTGTTAACACGTTTGTCCGACTCCCGAGGAAATATTTTTTTTTCTCAGTTACCATGTTCTCTCTTTTCATTTGGCCTATTTTTTTTCTTGCGCTTTCTCTGATCACCGACGAAACTCAAGGTAAGTTCTGTACCATTTGTTGTTTATACGAAGCTATTCTTGCTTTTTTGCGTTTGTGTTATAACTTATTCAGTTGATATCAAAATACTCTGTTCTAGAAGGAATCCGTTAGAAAAGCTATTTCATTTAAAGTAGTGTATGTAACTATGTGTTTTGCAAATAAAAAATTAAAAAAGGGTTTATTGTCTTTGTAACATTCTTTATTTCCTTGTTTCCTGTAATTTTGTATCTTAATAACACAATAGCTGGTTATTTGATATACTATGGGTGTCAACCAGAACTGAATAGAAAATAAATTGTCGAAGAAGTCGAAGAAACATTTATGTAACTACATAGTTGCAAAAAACAATGGCTCCTGTTATCCGATTCTTTAGTTATTTCAGTAGGACATACATTTACATCCCAGTGTCTATAAAGAAACATCGAAGGATTGAAATTAGATATAAAAATTGTCAAAATTTGTGCATTAAAATTTATATATATACATATAACAAAGAAAGAAAAAAGTATACCACTTTTGCTACTTTCTTATGAAAAGCTAAAACATACACTTTCTAAAAAATGTATAAATTCCAACGAATTTTTTAGTCAACCATATACGTGTCCGTCCTAAAGTATTTAAAGAAAACAATTCAGAATCTCTTTTACAATTTACTGAAATTTATGAAACAAATATTTGTCTACAGTTAAAAAGAAAATGGAAAAACCAAACGTTAAAGTTCCCACTGTGTCACATAGATTTAAATCAAGTTATCAAATTCTGTTTCAGTCGCGATATTAAAATATTGTTGCTCTATTAGAAGTTGCTACATGAAGTGTTCCAAAACATCTAAAGTGCTAAAATACTTTAGTTTTGTTTTTGTACGTGAAGTGTCTCCGTCACTTTCAAAACAAGCCACGAGCAGATGTTTTGGAAAAAAAATGTTAATTATTCACAATGCTCTAATCGACGTTTGCGTGCGCTTTGCCTTTCATTTATATGGTGAATTACGACACAATATTGCAAGACCATTGTCATCAATAATATGCTATATATATAATGGTGAAGCTTCTGGGCTGGCGTAATGGGAGCGTGTTAACAATACTGAGCTGCCCAACCGGTCACTCTTTATAGCCCGCAGTTAGCCCACTAAAATGTCACATTTTTCCCACCAGTGTGAAAAATGTTGCCGCAAGAGGACCTCAGCGGTTCCCTCCACTGATATGTTTACACTGAAAAAATGAATTCCACTATCGGAGCGTGTCGAAAGTAGCATCGAAGATTCCAAGGCACGGTTTAATGCTTACCTGTGAGCCTGGTCGTCCCCAAAGGACGAATGTCACATCCATTTTGCAGTTTGTCCGCCGTATTCAGAATAGTCGGAGGGCAATAAATAGATCACGTCGGCGGTAGAATATATGGAGAGAAACCTTTAATGGATTTTTAATTGAGTTTTTAATGGTCTTTGGATAAAAATGCCAGCTGAAATGTGTCCTTGATACCCGAGGACACCACCGTTTCAATATTGTCTGCATTTTGTGTAAGCATTTCGTTAAGCAAGTGGCTTCGTCAAAGGGTTTCGGTGTCGAAAACTGTGAAGTGTCTTTGCGTGCCGTGCAATGTATAGAGTCTGTAGAATACGAGGACTACTTCATTTAGACAATAAATCTACTCTTTGCTAGTTGTAATCGACGAGCCAGAGTTCTGTCCTCAAACATGTGCATGCACCTTTATAAGTCGTGAAATACATAAAGTATTTTATATTAATTTTCAAACGGTAAGCAAACAACAAAACTTGAAAATAATAGGCGCCAGTTTAATAAGATAAGCAACAGTAATAATAGTAAAAATAAAAAATGGAACAAATAAAACAATTATATATATAAAAGATGATGTATTCATATCAAAGAGGTCTATGACCTACTCGTGAATGCGTTAGGTATATTTGAATCGTTCCTTTCAACAATACAGTATCGATGGAAAATATTCATTATAGGGATTAATAATAATAATCAACTTTATTTAAAGAGGGTGAACACATAACAGGTCGCTTTGGTATAAGAATTACTTTTTTCATCATTTTAATTGCTTAGTAAACCGATGGCTCAGTGGTACTCCTCTGCGTTCTAAAGCGTGTGACGCGGGATCAACTCTCATACCCTGTGGCTAAAATTCTTTTATTCTTCTTATTTTTTTTCCACGTATATTATATTCATATCTGTCTTGTATAGAGTTTCGTTACTCTTTTACTGATTATCCTTTAATAAATCGTGCCGTGCTCTAACCTTCCCAGTCTTTAAATAACAGATACATAAAGTCACTGGTCATCGTTTCCGAATGTTCGCGATTATTATACTGTATAAGAAAAGGCAATATTTCATCGTTTGGGAAACGATTGTTTCTCATTTACAGGGGTGAAGTATTTTCTACACTTATTTCTTTGAACTGATACCTTTGTAAAGCTGTATTTTTATTCACAGCCGAGGGAAACGAAATTTAGAAAGCGCCTGTGAGCATACCTAATTTGCATAATGTTAACAACGATGGAAGGATGGACGGATGGCTAAACTTCCCCACTATACTCGTTCATTATGCATTCACGAGTAAAAATGAAGTTACATAGTGTAAATCTAACAGCCTCCGTTAATAAGGCTGCGTTTATTTATGTTGTCTTTTAATAGTATTATTATTTTATTTGCAGGCACGTGCGGGCGACACGTTAAATTTACTACTGAAAAAGATGGCCACGCTCTTAACGGTCACGTGATTAAAAACCTTTCTCTACAACTGGGTCAGACACGTGATCCTTGCAGAGGTCAATGTGTTATGGAGAGTCGCTGCGTGTCAATCAACATCGGTCCACCAATAAACGACAGAGTAGTATGCGAGCTGAGTGACTCGGATCACTCTTTTCACCCTGAAGATCTTAAACCACGAGCAGGCTTTACCTACATCGGCACTGAGGTGATTTTTTTTTCAAAGCTACATTAAAAATCAATCTTCAAAGAGATCCTTAAGGCCTGACCAAAAACTGGCAGTTTACTAACTAGATAAACTTTAACTGCACCGTACTTGACATCTATAAAATGGTAAGACCATTATCTTTAAAGTTAAATTGTGTAGGTAGTATACGGTTAAAATTTCTAGGGGCATTCACCTTATTACATGAAATTTTCGCGTCACGTTAATTTCGCGAATTTCGCGATTTCAAAAAATCGCGAAATTAAAGTGACGTGAATTACAAGTGTCGCGAACATAACATGACGCAAAAATTAAGTGACTCACATTATGTCAATAATAAAGAAAGAAAGAAGTTGAGTTCAACTGAAGGAAGGAAATATCAATCTAAATGGATGTTGTCGTCAATGGACTCAAGAACAATAACTCACGTACAAGCATGACCTGTTTGTAGACATTGTGACAACTGCTCTGTTGTTGCTACTGCCGAAATTTAGTCCCGCCCTTGCGTTTTCTTAATTTTGATGTTATTTTTCCTTTGAAGTAGTTTTATTTAAAATAATATTGCAAAGGAAATGTAAATTGTATCTTATTAAAAAACGCGAAATTAAAGGGATTCAAATACAAAATTTTCGCAAAATCGCGAAATTTAAGTGTCGCGAAATATGTACACCTCTAAATCGCGAAATTAACGTGTCGCGAAAACTTCATGTAATAAGGTAAGTTATTAAACAACATTAAGAAAAAAATAACATATCCCTTAGAAGGGCTATTGAGACCTTTGAAGGGGATGGGGCCTTAATAGAGTGGAGTGGCTTATTCTTTTTTTCTCTCTCTTAACAGAATCATTGTAGCAGCAGCCCATGTTTGAACAATGGCACCTGTCAAGCTGGATTCACCAGTAAAGGTTTTCGTTGTATCTGTCGCACTGGATTCAGTGGAACAAACTGCCATGAAGGTATTTTGAACTGGTAATAAATCAAGGAATATCAATTTCCCTCCTCCCCATTTTATAGCCGAATTTATAGCGAGGTGGCAATGACTACTCTGTTCTAAAGAAGCTAACATATATTTTTTGTTCTACCTCTTCCAGCTGCAAAGTCTTGCAAGGAACTGTATGACGAAAACAAGTAAGTCAAAAACAGTTGAGGTCATTGATATCAGAAAGTTAGATAATTAAAATTTCGTTATTGAATTTGTTACTTAAAAATGACGAACATGTTTTTGTTTTTGTTTTTTCCACATCTAGCGTTGAAAAAAGGTGGCAACAAATAGGAAAGAGCAAATCCGTCTTCCTTAGAATTCTGGGACTTGAGTGATTAGTTTATTGTTATGAAACATTGACATCAAACTCGAAAATATTTTGGAGCAAATTAGGAAACAGTTGATTAGAAAGAGCAATAAAAATTAATCTCCGGAGTGATCGAAACGTTAGACCCTTATGAAAGCCTTTGAAACATGGACCGTGGTCGATGTTTTTGGTTACTTTTTTTTTATTTTTGTTTCTCTTTTTACACTATCTCTTGGTAACAGACGTTTTAATATTCAACAGGTCGAGGATTAGTGAGCTGGTTACGCTCCACTTTGACACAAAACCAACTTCCGTTTTCTGTCACTTTGGAGATTTTGGATGTGGAGATGGGGCATGGACGCCGGTCATGAAGATTGACGGAAACAAGGAATGACATTTAATGGTCATCCTTTCTAATGGCGCAGAATCCTGATTTCTGAAATAAGATAACCGTTAAGACATCTGTTCAAATATTGAGATATGAAGTGATTTTTTTTTTCAGAGCACCTTTCATTATACCTCGGGGTACTGGAGCGATAAAAATGAATACAACCTTCCTGGAGGAGAGACTGGGTTTGACACACAAGAGACCAAGTTACCGACCTACTGGAACACAGCCTTCTCCAAGATTTGTCTTGGTATGAAGATCGGCCAACAGATCAACTTCATTGTCATCAACAAGCAGGCTGACTCTCTGTACTCACTGATCGCTGATGGGCAATACCGCGCCACCTCACTGGGTCTTAACACGTGGAAGACGCTGATTGGTTCACAGGCCTCCTTACAGACTAATTGTAACAAGGAGGGTTTCAATGTTGTGAGCACTAATAGTGCCTATTCTAGAGCAAGAATCGGTGTTCTTGGTGACAATAATGAGTGCCAAACCTGTGATTCCAGAATCGGGTTTGGTTCAGGAGGGAATCCTGATGACTCCAACAAGTGTGGAAACGTGGCATGCTGCTTTACAGATAATGGAAACAAAAACATCAAAGCCATGGGATATATTTTGGTTCAGTGAGAAGAACACTGACAACGTTAAAATTAGAAGCTGTCAGAATATTTGTTGTCAGAAAATAATAATTTGCAAACATAGAAAGATGCTGACTAATGCATGTTAGTTGTATCTCGGAATGTGCTGTCAATAGATTTAAGAAACAGCGGTCATAATAGAACAAATAAACATTGGTGTTGGGAATTATCAAGTGTCTGAATAATATTTTGATGTTATACATGCATGCAAAACGCATTCGTTCCGCCTTGCGACAGATCCTCCCAGGGGGAGGGGAGGTGGGGTTAATATATTCCCTTTATCCCTTGGGGAAATTTACTGGTTTCCTAAAGTGTTTTCCGCGAAAAGTCTCCGTTAATTGTATCCCTTGTTTAGTCAAAATAATCTATTTCTAGTTCCCTAGAAATAACTCTACATGTTCCCTTATGCCAAAAACCCCTGTAACCCCTTCAGTATGATGTGGTCATACTTGGCTGGAGCTAAGTCATTGGATTCAAAGCGCTTTTCCTACAGCTGCGCCCCCAGTTTAATTCCAAATGAGTTGAACTTTTTGTCGATCTTACCCTGCTATCAAAGGTTATGTTTAGGTACACCGATTTCATTCCTCCTGGGAACAAGCGTTCTAGAACACATTATTACTTGAAAGACTTAATGACTGATCACCTCGTCCACCCAACTTATGGTAACGAGAGAGAGTCAGCTGTGCTACGATGCCGGAAACTCCGTGTTCAATTATTATCGAGCAGAGCAAAAGCCACTTCCA
Organism: Oculina patagonica; assembly: GCF_052425735.1. Lineage (NCBI taxonomy): Eukaryota > Metazoa > Cnidaria > Anthozoa > Scleractinia > Oculinidae > Oculina > Oculina patagonica. Next base: position 22,034,895 of record NC_135770.1, on the reverse strand, counting down.
GTCTTAGTCCCTTTTCAGGTCAAGAGTCTATTCTTGAAAAGTCTCAAAATCCAACCTACCCACTTTCCGACATTTTTACGGAGGCGATATATCCCAGGCGCACTCTTATTATACGCACGATTTTGTAGTCTGTCATAGATGGCGCATTATGTCTTGGACAATCATTGAAAGAAACATCTTTTGCTAGGGCACACGTCACCAGGACCTCGTGCCCGCCTCACGGTCTTCTAATTTCCACCTATAGACATTAGACAGAGAAGCATTTTATATCGAGTTCAGTCTATTCATTTAGCGGTAGATTTTTATTAGAAAGAGAAGAATTCTTCCAGACTACCTTTCATTACAACTCGGGATACTGGAGTGATAAAAATGACAACAATCCCCCTGGAGGGGAGACTGGGTTGGACACACAAGAGACCAAGTTACCGACCTACTGGAACACATCCTTCTCCAAGATTTGCTTTGGTATGAAGATCGGCCAACAGATCAACGTCATTGTCATCAACAAGCAGGCCAACTCCCTGTACTCACTGATTGCTGACGGGCAATACCGGGCCACCTCACTGAGTCGTAACACGTGGAAGACGCTGATTGGTTCACAGGCCTCCTTACAGCTTAACTGTAACAAGGAAGGGTTCAATGCTGTGGGTACCAAAACAAGAATCGGTATCCTTGGTAACAATGAAAATGACTGCGACTATTGTGATTCCAGAATCGGGTTTCATACAGGAGGGCGACATGATGACTCCAACACGTGTGGAAACGAGGCTACAACTGTATGTGGTCACCAGATAATGGAGACAAACACATCAAAGCCATGGGATATATTTTGGTGGAATGACAAGAAAAGCAATGAACTTTCAGACAAACGGCCTTGAAACCGTGTTGGATGTGACTTTTAATAGATAGATGTAGTTTTGGGCACAAAATAATAAAACACTCGTATTTTTTTATGGCGTGTAACTGAATCCACAAATCACAAGATGAAAGTTTTTAACCTTCTATTTTACGCGCGTTTTAAGCGTACCGTTTGTTTGTTTTTATTTATTTTTTTCGCAATATCCGGAAAAGCCTACTTTTGCCATTTTCCTTTTCAATTATCCTGAATACTGATTTCTTAGGGACGGGATTTACAGGAAGATAGAAAACAAGGTACCTAACATTAAACAATGATTTGATAGAAGCCACCAAAGAATATACCTTATTACATGAAATTTTCGGGACACTTTAATTTCGCGATTTTCACGATTTTAAAAATATCGCGAAATTAAAGTGTCGCGAAAAATAAGTGTCGCGAACATAAGATGACGCAAAAATTAAGTGACGTGACCATTATGTCCATTATCAGTTAAAGAAAGGACGGATTTATTACTTATAAAACGTTTAGAAAAGGAAGTTCATAACCACTCCTGCCTTCCATGTCCAAGCAATACTTCTTTGGTGCGTTCATCAAACTGTTCATTCACTGGTTCTTTAAACTTTTAAAACATCTCTATAGATTCCACGTTCTTTGTGGATGTATCAATTCTCACCATTTTCTCTACTTGTGTCTCTAAACCGGCTCCTTGTAGAAATGGTGGCCGTGGGAAATATGCGTCTTACAGTTACGAAGACATTAGCGCCTCTTGAAATAAGGAAGCTTGTAAAGCGTCTCATCTTACATTTTCAAGGACAAGAAAATTATCGAAACTTGTAACGTTATTGGTAAAATCGCGAAATTAAAGTGATTTTGGATACGACATTTTCGCAAAATCGCGAAATAAACGTTTCGCCAAAATTTAATGTAATATATATCGATGATGATGATGATGATGATGACGATGATGATGATAACAATAAAAGTAATAATAATGATAATGAAGTTCACATTTTGATATTTTGTCAATTCAGTGTTAATATATTGTTATTTCCTTTAACCTAAAGAACTTTATTGTTACTGTAGGGATTTGTGGTTATGCAAATAGAGCTACTTGTAGTAGTAGTAGTAGTAGTAGTAGTAGTAGTAGTAGTAGTAGTAGCAGTAGCAGTAGCAGTAGCAGTAGCAGTAGCAGTAGCAGTAGCAGTAGCAGTAGCAGTAGCAGTAGCAGTAGCAGTAGCAGTAGCAGTAGCAGTAGCAGTAGCAGTAGCAGTAGTAGCAGTAGCAGTAGCAGTAGCAGTAGCAGTAGCAGTAGCAGTAGCAGTAGCAGTAGCAGTAGCAGTAGCAGTAGCAGTAGCAGTAGCAGTAGCAGTAGTAGTAGTAGTAGTAGTAGTAGTAGTAGTAGTAGTAGTAGTAGTAGTAGTAGTAGTAGTAGTAGTAGTAGTAGTAGTAGTATTTGTTGTTGTTGTTGTTGTTACCGTCTTGCTTGCCGTGTGTGCGTGAATGTGAGTAGTTTCGAGTGTGTCGTGAAAATGCGAATTTTTTCCATTTTTCTGATGAACTTATTTAATAATTCGAGGAATCAAATTAATTGAAAATGCTACATCGTAAATCCCCTAGGGGAGGGTGGGGGGGGGGTACTCAGGATTTCAAGTGACGGGGATGATCGAAGGATCTTTTTGTGTTTGAAATTTTTTGATTCCGGGAATTTTTTTGGGTAGGAAAATTTGGCAAGTATTTTTTCGGGTGGCTTGATTTAAGAAGGGTTTTTTGGTTATTAAAAACAATCTAAAGATTTGTGGTAGTGCCTTGACCGCATAGTTCTGCGAATAGACTACAAACAGTAAACGTGTTTCTAATGTTTTTGTTTTTGCTATATCATTCCCCCTCTCTGGATATATATGAGTCAGAAATTCGGCAATGGAATTTTTGGGGTCGATTTTTGGTCCAGGGATTTTTTTGGGTTTTGTTGGAAGCCCTAGGGATGTTTTTGGGTCTTGATTTTTGCCCCCATACGATCATCTCCGTCATTTGAAATCCTGAGTCCCCCCCCCCCCCCCCCGTTATTTGTACTCCACGAAGCGGAGTTGGACAATAATGTCATTATAACAGGCCACTGCAGGTAGTTTCTCTCGCCATGCTTAGAAGTGACAGCGCATATAAGTAGGTTTTTTAGTTAATTCTTTCTTTGTATTCAAGTTAGTTTTTAATAATAGTTTTTAATTCTTAGGTATTTTTCGTTTTATTGTATATAGTCTTATTAAGTATTTTTAATCTTAGTTAGGACCTTTCTGAAAACCACTGTATAGTAAATGAAGGCTTCCTAATAAAAGATTATTATTATTATTATTATTATTATTATTATTATTATTATTATTATTATTATTATTATTATTATTATTATTATTATTATTATTATTATTAGAGGCCAGCAGCGCGTGCGATTGAATGTCGCAAAGAAGGAAGCTGAAAAAAGTGTCAAGGACGAGAACCAGTTTGTAATAATATTTTATTCGATCCCACAGATCTTGACCAGAGAACAGGAAAAACTACATGGGGAGGAAATCATCGTTTGTCTGGTGCTAGGTTTTGACGGATAAAGATTGTTAACTAAAATGCTAAGGTTTCATTTAAATTGCCAGCATCATGAAAATTGAAACAGCTGGCGATAAATAAGTCGTAGCAGGGATGGCGCAGTGGTGAGAGCGCTCATCTCCCACCAGTGTGGCCCTGGCTCGATTCTCGGATCCGGCGTCATCTGTGGGTTGAGTTTCTTTTTGGTTCTCGTCCTTGCTCAGAGGGTTTTCTCTGTGTTCTCCGGTTTTCCTCCCTCCACAAAAACCAACACTTCTAAATTCCAATCCGATCGGGAATACGAGGGCCACAGAATTATTAGTTTCAAAATATTAAGTGCAGCCGTGGTAAAAAATGGCAATGTATGTGGTATACATACCTCATAACTTGTTTTTTAATGACTTTACATTAGGATATCAACAGGCCACAAACAAGTCTTTGCAAAGCATCCTATACAGTGGGGAGGGGTGGGGAGAGAATTCCCAGATAAAATCTGACTGATGGTTGTCTGGTTGAATCTTGAAAAAGTTATAAGCGTTCAAAGCCAGCGCGGGCACTTTCCTTACCTTCCTACCTCCCCCCCCCCCCCCTCCCTCCCCCCTCCCCTCTCGCTCTGGATAGGGTTAATGAAGTGCACGAGAAACTCCTGCTTTTGTATACTAATGTTAAACAGGTCGTTTTTAATTAATCTGTCAACGAATTAAATTAATTAATTTTAACGACTTTCTTGAAATGAACGGAAAACTTCTGCTCTGTGTACTAAGTTTAGAGCCATGTCGTTTTCTAATTGGTGAGACAAATTAAAACACGGTTTTTTACTGCAAAATTAAAGTACCCGAGAAAGCTTAATGCCGCCTGAAAACAGTGGAGAACATTTTAGCGATCGAGAATTTTTTATCAATTGAGAACTAATTTTGTCCGTTGAGGAATTTCCATCAGTCAGGAATTAAAACAGTTCAATTTAACTTCCTTAATGAAATGCGTGAGAAACTCCTGCTCTAAGTAAGACGTCGTTTTTTTAATTAACCTGTCGAAGAATCACATTAAATTGATTTTAACGGCTCTCTTAAAATGTACGAAACACATCTGCTCTGTGTCACGTCGTTTTTAATTGGTCGAAAAATTTGAAACACCAATTTTTACTGCGAAATTAAAGTGCCCGAAAAACTTCTGCTCGAAGTCAAGTCGTTTTTTAATTGGTTGAAACAGTCATCCAAAACACCGTTTTTACAGTGCGAAATTAAAGTCCCCGAGAAACTCCTGTTTTGTGTATTAAGTTTAGAGTCACGTCGTTTTTTGGTCGAAAAGTTTAAAATACCGTTTTTGCTGCGAAATTTGAAGTGCCCGAGAAACTCCTGCTTTGCATTTGTGTACCAAAGTAAGTCACGTCGTCTTCAATTTAATACCTTGTCGAGACATTAAAAGAAACATTATTAATTGCCTTTTTAAAATTCCAGAGAAACTTATGCTCTGTGTACTACCTTGGTTACTCATGTCTTTTTTAATCAGTCGAGAAATTAAAATATCTGAAAAAATTCTCCTCTGCTACTTACGTCTGTCTTAAAAAAAAAATGACGAAATTCCGACAGCGACATGCGGACCATTCTTAGTAGCGATATAACAAGCTTTGAAATAGAGACAGAAGACATGTACACCTACCCTAACAGGGCCTCAATAAACGCTATAAACGACAGCGAAATCGGAAAGTTTTGCATTTACCAATAATTGTTAAAAATTGGCTAGTACCACCCGACTCATTAAAAATTCATTATAGAAAGCAAATAATTCGCTAATGTCAGCACACAAATTATCATTCTTCTCTCCTTACTTTTAGCATGGCACTAGTTGGGAGAATTTGATCATTCCTTATTTCTAGCGACCTCTCATGCTTGAAAATTTATATATATATATATATTTTCAGTGAGAATATAGATTTTAACACATGCACTCTTGGAAATGAGACTTCAGTAAACTCATACTTCCTAAAATGCAACATTCGATTTCTTGTTCAGAAAGTTCGATTAAAAGTTAGAAGCAGAAGTTTCTTTCTTGTTTAACTCCTGCCAATTTGCAGTTGTCAACAACAAAATGCAAAACGAATGAGCAATTACTAATGTTCCATTCATAGACTTATGGCTGCTGTGAGGTGTCATCAAATAAACTCTTCCCAATGGCTAATACTTAATTCGCACAGAAAAAAGGTAATAGTTACTTCAAAGTTCTCAGTTTGCTCGCAAGAGCTTCACCTTGTCATTCAACTTGTTAACACGTTTGTCAGACTCTCGCGGGAATAATTTTCTTTTATCATGTTTTCTGTTTTCATTTGGCCCATTTTATTCCTTGCTTTTACTCTGATCACCGAGGAAACCCAAGGTACGTTCTGTTTCTTTTGTTGTACGTGCGAGACCATCCTTTTTTCTTCGTGTTTGTGTTAGAACTTATTCAGTTAATATCAAAATACGCCGCAATAGAAGCAATCTGTTCGAAAATTTAGTTCAAATCTTTTGGAACATTCTTTGTTTCCATTATATATTGTATTTCGTACTACAGGTTATTAAATGTCCATGGTCTATATTCTCACTGAGCATAGCTTTCGACTAACATGCTCAAAATTTAGCTGTGGGTTGTCATATACCCTGTACTGCACCATAAAAAGTATTTTTGTCCCTGAAAAGTCCAACTTCAATAATATAGGGTAAAATTATTATATTTATAAGATATTTCGGTACTGGCTTTATCACGAAAGATCCCCCGAAAGGCGCAGAATCATTACTGAAACAGTCTGAAGCCCTCTCAGGATTGGGCTGAAGATCAATTGAGGCATATGCATGCTAAATACTGCCACAGCACAATGGAACACTGACTGAGCTGAATAGAAGACATCCGAACATTGCGCTTTTTTTCTTTCTAGCGGAAATCAAGGCAAGGGCTGCCATGAGAGATTAACTAATTAAGATAACCTGCACAAAATATGCGCAAAAAAAAGGAAGCTCGCAAGGATTTGAGTTTTCAGTTGTACGTATTATAAGGACAGACCGCCGAGTCAACCAAATGTATCGATCGATCCTCGCTCGACATGTAGTTGTGGATGAGTTAATCTATCTTCATTTTTTCAAACCAACTACACCCTAACTAGAAATACTGTACAGGAATATTATAGGAAATAAGATAAAAAATGCAGGATTCTAATATATTAATTATTTATTGCTCGAAAAACGCTGAAAGACGGGAATTTGTTTACTGCTTATCATGGAACGTTCGCTTTGCCAATGCAATACAAATATAACATACGGACAGGAAGACGTTATCACGGCTCATTAAAAATTTATTACAGAGAACAAATTAAGTCCCAATGTCAACACACAAACTCTCCGGCCTTGCTTGTCTCCATATATTTAGCATGGCACTAATTGGGAGAATTTGATCATTCCTTATTTCTAGTGATCTGTATGCTTTGATGTTTATTCAATGTTTTTAGAATTAAGATGTTGACACATGTACGGCTTGAAAATGAGACTTTATGAAGAGAACTTTTTGCAAGAAAAAGCTTACTACGTAAAATGCACTATTTGATTTTCTGTTCAGAGAGTTCGAAAAATAATTAGAAGCAAAATATGTTCTTTCCTGTTTAGCTCCTGCCAAAAATGTTCCACTAGCTTTCAGTTGTCGACAACAAAGTCAAACTGACGAACGAGCAATTGCTTAATATGCTCCACTCATATACTAATGGCTGCTGTGAGCTGTCAACAATGAACCTCTCTTAAAACCGACATTAATTAAAGTACTTTGTGTTGCAGAAAAAAGTGATATTTCATTTTGCTCTTAAGAGGTTCACATCGGCCAGCCAACTCGTTAACACGTTTGTCAGACTCTCGCGGGAAAAAATATTTTTACCCTGTTTTCTGCTTTTCTGCGCTCGTTTGATTTTGAAATCACGCGTATGATTTTAGACCAAATTGCACTCCACTCAGTTCAATTACCATTATAAACATCAGTGAAATACCAGGAAATCTTTCGCGCGAAAAAATCATATCTTCACACGTGAAAATAACGTTATTTTCACATGTGAAGATATCGATTTCGAAACATTTTCTGACAAGTTTGCCCTGTTTCAATGCTGAATGGGCCAAAGTAAATCGATATTAAGTCGAAATATCTTCGGATCTTCCTCGGCAATCTTCGGCAATCTTCGGATATCTTCGGAAATTTTCGGAAAAGTTCAGAAAATGTTCGGAAACATTCGTACGACCTTCGGACAACAATTTGCCAATCTTCGGAAATCTTCGGAAAATGGTCGGCAATCTTCGGAAAATCGTCCAAAACATCGTAATTAGTAGGTTTATATAAAATCAAATCAAATATCAAATCGATATCCTACTCGTTCGCTGCGCTCCCTCGTGAGATATCGATTTGAACACTCGAAGATAAATTTCATATCTCCGCGCAACCATGTAATAATTATCCTCTATTTCTCAAACTCAAGGCTCAGCATAGGGTTTACCGCTGATAGCTAAGAATTGATTAACATTTGAACTGCCAGCTGAGAAATGACGTGTTTTTTAACTGCTGGCTGAGATATGAAAAATGAAAAAATTACCGATAATTGATAAGTAGACTGAAATTTTAACTGATAGCTGAGAAATTGTCAAAAATTTAACTGATAACTGAGAATCAAGAACCTCCATGCAGACTCTCTATTAACGGGAATGTGTTAACTGCTGGCTAATGTACTGGAACGTTCGGTTTGCCCGAAGGCAATACAAAAATAACACATAGACAGGAAGACACTACCACGACTCATAAACAACACGAGACCGGAAGACTTTACCACGACTCGTAAACAACATTAGACTGGAAGACTTTACCAAGACACATAAACAACACGAGACAGGAAGTTTTTACCACGCGACAACGCGACTCATTAAAAATTTATTGTAGAAAACAAATTAAGTGAAACTAGAAATGACGCTTTTTTAAACTGTTGGTTGAGATACGACACCTGAAAAATGTACTGATAGCTGAGAAATTAGCCATAATTTAACTGATAACTGAGAATCAAGAACCTCCATGCAGACTCTCTATTAACGGGAATTTGTTTGCTGCTGGCTTATGTACTGGAACGTTCGGTTTGCCTAGAGGCAATACAAAAATAGCACATAGACAGGAAGACACCACAACGACTCATAAACAACACGAGACAGGAAGATGTTACCACGACTCATAAACAACACGAGAACGGAAGACTTTACCACGCGACTCATTAATTTTTTTTTATAGAAAACAAATTAAGTCGCCAATGTCAACACACAGATTCTCCTCAATGGTTTCCTTGCTTTTAGCATCATCATCATCATCATCATCATCATCATCATCATCATCATCATCATCACCCCCCTAGGAAAATTAATGGTTGACAGTTTCAATTATGCTTTTCAAACAGGAAAGCTTTCAATTTCTCAAAGACTCGGAATTATATCGCTTATTCCTAAAAAAGACAAGAACTTAGAGTTTCTGAAAAACTGGAGACCAATAACCTTGCTTAATACTGATTATAAAATCGCCACTAAAGTCATTGCAATGCGTCTAGAGAAAGTATTACCAAAGATTATTCATCCTTGTCAAGCAGGATATATAAAAGGTAGATACATTGGAGAATGTATAAGAGCTATTTCCGATATAATGTCGTTCACAAAACAAAGAAATATGCCTGGGGCAGCAGTGTTCCTGGACTTCGAAAAAGCCTTTGACTCTATCGAATGGAATTACTTACACAAATGTCTTGAAATATTTAAATTTGGTCCTCAACTCCAACAATGGGTTAAAATATTCTATAATTAACGACATATCTAGTTGCGTACTTAATAACGGTTTTGCAAGTAAACACTTTACGCTATCCAGAGGCGTGAGGCAAGGATGCCCTTTGTCGGGATTACTTTTCATTATAGGTATAGAAGTCTTAGGTAATGCAATTAGACAATCAACTACAATAAAAGGTATTGAAATCACACCCGGAAAAACTGCGAAACTTGCTCAGTATGTCGATGACACCACCGTATTTGTAAAGGACACTCAATCGATAACCAATCTGTTTAACCTTCTAGAAAAATTTGAATGTGTTTCTGGCCTTCGAATAAACCAGACCAAGTCGGAACTGCTTTGGTTAGGATCATGGCGTCTGCGCAAAGATAAAATCTTGAGCTTAAAACTTAGTGAAGAGCCGATATATGCGCTCGGAATTCATTTCTCATATAATGACGAACGCGCAATTGAAAAAAACTTTTATGATAAACTCGGGTCGTTGAAAAAAGTTCTCAACATTTGGTCATCAAGAGACATTTCTGTTTATGGCAAAATTATATAGTCAAAACACTTGCGCTGTCGAAACTCACGTTTGTTTGCAGCGTGCTGGACACCCCTAATGGCTTTACAGAAGAGGTCAACAAAATTATTTTCAACTTCATTTGGAAGTATAAGCAGCCTAAAATAAAAAAAATCTACGATCATTAAATGCAAAGAAGAAGGAGGTCTTAATATGACTGACTTCACGGTATTCGATAAAGCTCTAAAACTATGTTGGGTAAAGCGCTTATGTTCTACAGATGACGCACCATGGATAGCTATACCAATTTCACTGCTATCAAGCGTAGGTGCCACACTAATTTTCGAGTGCAACTACGATATCAAACGCCTAAATTTAGATAAATCGCTTCCGAAATTTTACAATGATGTAATAACTTACTGGCAAGAGTTATCTAATAACGTACCTAAGACGAAAAGCGACGTATTAAAGCAAATTAAATGGAATAATCAGTTTATAAAAATAAACAAAAAGTCAGCTTTCTTCCAAAACTGGCACCACGGTGGCATAAAAAACGTATCCAGTCTCGTAGATGAACAAAAAAAATCTTTTCTTTCTTTTCAGTCCTTCCAACAAAAATTCCATATAAACTGCAACTTTCTACAATACTATGGGCTTTTATCTGCAATACCAAGTGCTTGGAAAAAGCTTTTAAAACAGTCGCAAACCGAAAACCTCTCCTCCTCGACGCCAACTATAGAAAATCTAACGTGTAAAATCATATATCATCTGCTGATTAATGGAAATAATCTCCCTCCAGTTACGGCAGAAAAAAGACTCATCAAGTGTGGTTTTGATCCATTGCAACGCCGCAAAGTATACTCACTTCCCTTTGCTGTAACAAAAGAAGTCAAACTATCTGTGTTTCAGTTCAAATTAATACATAATATTCTTAACACCAATAGTCTTCTCTACAAAATGCAAATTATCGATTCACCTACTTGTCCTTTTTGCCCAGATACAGAGCAATCTATCTCTCATTTATTTGTGCACTGTTCAGTGGCTGTATCTTTCTGGAACGAATTTAACGAGTGGTTCCGCTCACAATGCAAAGAGCATAGTGTGACAGCCTTGTCAGAAAACGAAATATTATATGGCGTCTTGAAAGGCTCATCTTCGCTTCAAACCATCAACCACCTTATACTCATAGGCAAGTTTTTTCTGTTCATCTGCGCTAAAAATGACAAAAAATATCAATTTGCGGATTTTGTCGTCTACGTGCGAGAAAAAATAGACCTCGAAAAGTATATCGCCTTACGTAAAAATAAACTCGGTCTTTTTAATTTTAAGTGGAAAGATTTTTTGCATGGTTAAAAATTTATCTCATCATCGGTAGCGTGACAGCATAGTGTGACAGCCTGTAGTTTGTAGTATGTAAGTAAGTAACGTGGCGTGAATAGTGTTTTGTATTGCAAGCTATTAGTATTAATGTAATTAGCATAATTCAGTGTTGTATTGTGAGTAAGAATTGTAGTTTAGAAGTAGTTATAATTAGTTATCATTATAATTAACAATTATTTTTTCCTTTTGAAAGTGTTGTTTGAAAAGTATGTATTTTTTGTAAATGTAGTAGTACCTATGTAATTAGCATTGTGTGTAATAATAAAGTTGCATTAAAAAAAAAAGAAAAAGAAAAAAAGAAAAAAAAAATCATCATCATAGTAATTTTTCTTGGACAATCCTGTCCAAGGATGAAAGGCGCAATGAAGTTAACCCTAAGTGAAGCATCGCAACCCGTGAAACAAGGACAGACCACGACACCGGGAACTCCGTGCACTACTCTTTTCGATAAGTGTGTGGGTTCTTTAACGTCCCCTGCTGACCATATAACACTGCATATGCAGAAGCCGGTGCTTACAGTTTATCGTCCTTATCTGAGAAGACTAGAATATCTAGAATATCATTTGCAGATGTCATATTGCAAAGGCAGCAAGTTCTCCTCAGTGTTGGTCCGGTCTGGGAGTCGAACGCGAGACCTCCAGCACAACAGTCTGGCACTAGTTGGGAGAATTTGATCATTCCTTAATTATTACCAGTGATCTGTATGTTTGAATGTTAAATTAAGATGTTGACACCTGAACTTCTCTTATTGGCTCAAACCGAAATTACGTTATTGGTACAGAGAAAAGTAACATTTACTTCAAAGTTCTCAGTTTGTTCGCAAGAGATTCACGTTGGCAGCCAACTTGCAATTGTTAACACGTTTGTCCTATGTCCTACTCTCGCGGGAAAAATTCTTTTACCATGTTTTCTGTTTTCATTTGGCCCATTTTATTCCTTGCTTTAACTCTGATCACAGAGGAGACCCAAGGTACGTTCTGTTCCTTTTGTTGTTTTTGAGAGACCGTCCTTGTAGACAAAGGAACATCAATGAAGCTGGATAAAAATTGTCAAAATTGAAGTATTAAAGTTAAAAGATATATATACAAACAAAAGAGTATGGCGCTTTTACTATTTTTGGAGGAAGAATTGAAACGGTCACTTAAGAAGCTGTTGCTAAAAATTAACCGAAATATTTCTTTGTCAACTATAAACTTTTACGTTCTTAGGTATTAAAAAAACTTAGCGACAAGAAACAACTTTCATCTACAGGTGCATGCCTTTTCAAAGAAGTGCCGTCTAAAAGGGGTTCCCATTTTACCTCAGCTCATAAATGGCATTTCAAAAGGATGTTTGTTTTATGTAAGTTTTCATATTATCTCATAATTGGCATTTCAAATGGGTGCTTTAAAGGACTATGTCACGGATTTGACCGGACTTTTGAACAGACAAAATTTATATTTGTGTCGCAGGAAACCTAAAAATAAGAGTCCATTTTTATTAAAAAAAAAAGTTGCTAAAAGTCTATTTGAGAGCACTGAAACTGTTAACGAGCATCTTTTGCTGTGGATGGCTCGGATTGGGAAAAGGAATACAACTTGAAAACTGTTAAGCTAATGTTGTCAAGTTGTTTCCGCGCGCCGTCAAAACAATCGATGTTTATAGCCGTATGGTGGATTTCTATCCTCAAAGGTTACAAATTCCTTTGGATGTTCAAAGATAATGTTTTTTATGACATTAGTTGCCTACCACTAATTTCAGAACAGTTTAGACCAAAAATCTGCGAAATCCCTGTGACATAGCTTTACTTCTTTAATAGCTCCCCTTTTTCAGACCATAAGTTCATTCATATTATCTCAAGATTTGACATGCCAAAAAGGAACAAAAAAAGTTTATATTTAAGTTTTTGTATTGTCCCATGATTTGCATGTCAAAAGGATGTTTTTATTTGGAAGATTACCAAGTTTTATAACGTTTTTGTTAACGTTTTTTATCTGCGATGTTTAATTTGACTTTTTCTCCCTGAAACCAGGATAAAAGCTACAAAAAAGGCGAAATTATAAAAAGAGATTTTGAAAAGGTTATTTAAATTCCGTTAAGTACATGTTACCGGGCAAATGTTGAAGAAATAAGTGTTAAGTCACTAGAATAATTTTTGCAGGTGCCTCACAAAATATTATAAAAAATCCTTTCCGTTATAATCTGCTGTGTTTGTTTGTGGTTTTCTGAAACAAAGTATATTTTAGGAGGTGTGGAAATGCTGAATTTGTACCGAATATGAAGCAATGATTCAAAAGAAACCACCAAATAATTATTATTGATGATGATGATGATGATGATGATAATGACAATCAAAGTAATGATAATGAGCTTGACATTTTCGTACTAAGATTAACCCAAAATTTTAGGATCAATTCGTTATTAATGTAATATTGTCATTTCCTCTTTGCTAATAACTTTATTGTTACTGTATGAATTTGCTGTCATGTAAATAAAGCTACTTGTAGTCGTTGTTGTTGTTACTGTCTGTTGTTTGCCGTGTGTAAGTGAATGTGAGTAGTTTCGAGTGTGTCGTGAACCTGTGAATTTTTTTCCGCTTTTCAGATGGACTTATTAAAAAATTCGAGGAATCAATTAAATGAAAATACAGTACTACATCGCAAATCCTGTCCACTGACATTTTATAGCGTCATTTCTATAGTCTATATTAAAGATTTTAAAGTGTGGACAATGTGGTTTTTTTTTAACAATAACATTAATTCACCGTTGAATTTAATTAAAATCAGTGTGAAATCGCGTGCATGAAAGATCAGTTATTTTTGCGCCTGAATTCGGGAAGTTCGTGAAAAATTGCACAAAAATGTCCCAATTGACTTTTTCACAACTCTACGGTTTCTGTTCACTGGAAAAGTCCGATAACTTCTTGAGTATTATAGGAAACTGTCTTTGAGTTGTATTACAAGTTACGTTATTTAACCTGTCTGTATTCACACTGAACTTAGCTTTCGAATTATTAGCACGAAAAAGGGGACAACACAGAACCTGTTTTAAAAACCGGTCTTGTGAAGTAAAAATGTCGTGAGATATTTGTACTCGTTTCGCACGTTATTTGTACTCCACGAAGCGGAGCTGGATAAAAATGTCAGTTAATTTATAACAGGCCACTGCAGGTAGTTTCTCTCGCCATGCTTAGAAGTGACGTCATATAAAGGCCAGCAGCACGTGCGATTGAATGTCGCAAAGAAGGAAGCTGAAGAAAGTGTCAAGGACGAGAACCAGTTTTTAATATTTTATTCGATCCAACAGATCTCGACCAGGGAATAGGAAAAACGACATGGGGAGGAAATCATCGTTTGTCTGGTGCTAGTTTTGACGGCCCGTCAAAGACAAGGGATAAAGATTTGTAACTGAAATGCTAAGTTCTCATTTAAATTGCCAGCATCATGAAAATTGAAACAGCTGGCGATAAATAAGTCGTAGCAGGGATGGCGCAGTGGTGAGAGCGCTCACCTCTCACCACTGTGGTCCTGGCTCGATTCCCGGATCCGGCGTCATCTGTGGGTTCAGTTCCTTTTTGGTTCTCGTCCTTGCTCAGAGGGTTTTCTCTGTGTTCTCCGGTTTTCCTCGCTCCACAAAAACCAACACTTCTAAATTCCAATCCGATCGGGAATATGAGGGCCATAGAATTGTTAGTTTCAAAATATTTAGTGCAGCCGTCGTAAAAAAATGGCAATGTATGTGGTATACATACCTTATAACTTGTTTTTTAATGACTTTACATTACAATATCAACAGGCCACAAACAAGTCTTTGCAAAGCATTCGATACAGTGGGGAGGGGGGGGGGGAGAGAAGGAAATTCCCAGATAAAATCTGACCGATGGTTGTCTGGTTGAATCTTGAAAAAGTTATAAGCGTTCAAAGCCAGCGCGGGCACATTCCTTACCTTCCTACCCCCCCCCCCCTCCCCCTCCCCTCTCGCTCTGGATAGGGTTAATGAAGTGCACGAGAAACTCCTGCTTTTGTGTACTAATGTTAAACAGGTCGTTTTTAATTAATCTGTCAACGAATTAAATTAATTAATTTTAACGACTTTCTTGAAATGAACGCAAAACTTCTGCTCTGTGTACTAAGTTTAGAGCCATGTCGTTTTCTAATTGGTGAGACAAATTAAAACACGGTTTTTTACTGCAAAATTAAAGTACCCGAGAAAGCTTAATGCCGCCTGAAAACAGTGGAGAACATTTTAGCGATCGAGAATTTTTTATCAATTGAGAACTAATTTTGTCCGTTGAGGAATTTCCATCAGTCAGGAATTAAAACAATTCAATTTAACTTCCTTAATGAAATGCGTGAGAAACTCCTGCTCTAAGTAAGACGTCGTTTTTTAATTAACCTGTCGAAGAATTACATTAAATTGATTTTAACTGCTCTCTTAAAATGTACGAAACACATCTGCTCTGTGTCACGTCGTTTTTAATTGGTCGAAAAATTTGAAACACCAATTTTTACTGCGAAATTAAAGTGCCCGAAAAACTTCTGCTCGAAGTCAAGTCGTTTTTTAATTGGTTGAAACAGTCATCCAAAACACCGTTTTTACAGTGCGAAATTAAAGTCCCCGAGAAACTCCTGTTTTGTGTATTAAGTTTAGAGTCACGTCGTTTTTTGGTCGAAAAGTTTAAAATACCGTTTTTGCTGCGAAATTTAAAGTGCCTGAGAAACTCCTGCTTTGTGTACCAAAGTAAGTCACGTCGTCTTCAATTTAATACCTTGTCGAGACATTAAAAGAAACATTATTAATTGCCTTTTTAAAATTCCAGAGAAACTTATGCTCTGTGTACCTTGGTTACTCATGTCTTTTTTAATCAGTCGAGAAATTAAAATATCTGAAAAAATTCTCCTCTGCTACTTACGTCTGTCTTAAAAAAAAATGACGAAATTCCGACAGCGACATTCTTAGTAGCGACATAACAAGCTTTGAAATAGAGACAGAAGACATGTACACCTACCCTAACAGGGCCTCAATAAACGCTAAAAACGACAGCGAAATCGGAAAGTTTTGCATTTACCAATAATTGGTAAAAATTGGCTAGTACCACCCGACTCATTAAAAATTCATTATAGAAAGCAAATAATTCGCTAATGTCAGCACACAAATTATCATTCTTCTCTCCTTACTTTTAGCATGGCACTAGTTGCGAGAATTTGATCAATCCTTATTTCTAGCGACCTCTCATGCTTGAAAGTTTATATATTTTTTCAGTGAGAATATAAATATTAACACATGCACTCTTGGAAATGAGACTTCAGTAAACTCTTACTTCCTAACATGCAACATTAGATTTTTGTTCAGAAAGTTCGATTAATAGTTAGAAGCAGAAGCTTCTTTCTTGTTTAACTCCTGCCAATTTTCAGTTGTCAACAACAAAATGCAAAACGAACGAGCAATTACTAATGTTCCACTCATAGACTAATGGCTGCTGTGAGGTGTCATCAAATAAACTCTTCCCAATGGCTAATACTTAATTGGCACAGAAAAAAAAGTAATATTTACTTCAAAGTTCTCAGTTTGCTCGCAAGAGCTTCACGTTGTCATTCAACTTGTTAACACGTTTGTCAGACTCTCGCGGGAATAATTTTCTTTTACCATGTTTTCTGTTTTCATTTGGCCCATTTTATTCCTTGCTTTTACTCTGATCACCGAGGAAACCCAAGGTAAGTTCTGTTTCTTTTGTTGTACGTGCGAGACCATCCTTTTTTCTTCGTGTTTGTGTTAGAACTTATTCAGTTAATATCAAAATACGCTATGGCATCTCCATACTAAGCTTCATAAATTTGCGTGGAAAGGTTCGGCAAATACCTCGCGAACGGTACACCGCACAGACCTGAAACTTGGAGAAATTGTTTATCTATTTATTTTCTATAATATTTTAAATTCATAGCTTCTGTAGTTGAATGGTTTCGAATTTATTTTTTGATTGCGTGACAGTGAAAACCAGCAATTGCCTTTTTAAAATTCCAGAGAAACTTATGCTCTGTGTACCTTGGTTACTCATGTCTTTTTGAATCAGTCGAGAAATTAAAATATCTGATAAAATTCTCCTCTGCTACTTACGTCTGTCTTACAAAAAAACGAAATTCCGACAGCGACATGCGGACCATTCTTAGTAGCGACATGACAAGCTTTGAAATAGAGACAGTAGACATGTACACCTACTCTAGCAGGGCCTCAATAAACGCTAAAAACGACAGCGAAATGGGAAAGTTTTGCATTTACCGATAATTGTTAAAAATTGGCTAGTAAATGTACCATGAATATAGCATGAATATGACTCAGAATGAATTTGCGGAAATGACATTTCAGAAAGCTCAGATTTTCAAATTTTTCTGGCAAAGCATGCCTCAAGACCCCTTTCTTCCTTACACTTTCGCCGATATAATTTGTTTGCCCACTAAGTCTCATGGATGTTCGGTGACAGCCCTGTGACAAGACAGTTGCTCGTTAAAAATAGGAGAAGGCGATATGGTTAGATTTGATAAATCATCGATCTCCCTAATAAAAACTTGGTGGTTTTTGTTTGACCTGGTGGAGTTTTTGTTGAAAACCTAGTGAACAATCAGGTTTCACCATGTTTGTTACAGAGGGGTGTGAGACAGAGGTCGCTACTTATAAACGTGGAGCGGTTGTCAGGTAAAAAAAAAAAAACGTTTTCTCCTTGATGGGAATTTGGTCGGCCAGATTGCTATAGTTTTGCCTGTACTTCGAACATAACAGAAGTCACAAAATGACTCTGGCCAAGAGGGGATGATCTATCCTCTTTTGTCAAGACAAATACACCCCAACTAAAAACTGTTCAATAATATTACTTGAAATAAGATAAAAACGTAGGATCTTGATCATTTATTTATAGCTCTAAAACGCCAAAGCTTTTGACGGGAATTTGTTTACTGCTGGCTAATGTACATGGAACGTTCGGTTTGCTTGGAGGCAATACAAAAATAACACATAGACAGTAAGACATTACCATCCGACTCATTAAAAATTCATTATAGAAAGCAAATAATGCGCTAATGTCAGCACACAAATTCTCATTTCTTGTCTCATTTCTTATAGCATGACATTAGTTGTGAGAATTTGATCATTCCTTATTTCTAGCGACCTCTCATGCTTGAAAGTTTATATATATATTTTCAGTGAGAATATAGATTTTAACACATGCACTCTTGGAAATGAGACTTCAGTAAACTCTTACTTCCTAAAATGCAACATTCGATTTCTTGTTCAGAAAGTTCGATTAATAGTTAGAAGCAGAAGTTTCTTTCTTGTTTAACTCCTGCCAATTTTCAGTTGTCAACAACAAAATGCAAAACGAACGAGCAATTACTAATGTTCCACTCATAGACTAATGGCTGCTGTGAGGTGTCATCAAATAAACTCTTCCCAATGGCTAATACTTAATTGGCACAGAAAAAAAGTAATATTTACTTCAAAGTTCTCAGTTTGCTCGCAAGAGCTTCACGTTGTCATTCAACTTGTTAACACGTTTGTCAGACTCTCGCGGGAATAATTTTCCTTTACCATGTTTTCTGTTTTCATTTTTCCCATTTTATTCCTTGCTTTTACTCTGATCACCGAGGAAACCCAAGGTAAGTTCTGTTTCTTTTGTTGTACGTGCGAGACCATCCTTTTTTCTTCGTGTTTGTGTTAGAACTTATTCAGTTAATATCAAAATACGCCGCAATAGAAGCAATCTGTTCGAAAATTTAGTTCTAATCTTTTCGAACATTCTTTTTTTCCATTATATATTGTATTTCCAAAACACGAAAGTTGGTTATTTGATATATAATGTGTGTTGGCTTAAACTGAATGAAAAGTGAATCGTCGAATAAAGGAAGTAACTATTATGTAAGTTAGCTGCAAGAAACATTGTCTCCTGTAATATGGTTCTTTGCAATATTTCATTGTGGTACAAGAATAGTCGACGCAGGAACATCAATGTAGTTGGATAAAAAATTGTCAAAATTTAGATATTAAAAAACATACAAACAAAAAAGTATGGCCCTTGTATTATTTTTGTAGGAAGAGTTGAAACGATCACTAAAAAAAAGCTGTTGCTAAAAGTTATCTGAAAGATTTCTTTGTCAGTTATATACTTTACGTTCCTAGGTATTAAAAAAAACTTTGTGACAAGGAAAAAGTTGCAGGTGTTCTCATTTAAACTCAGCTCAAAAGGATGTTTTTATGTAAAGGCCGGTTTACACGTTACGATCCGTCGGCCCGATTTGTTCGACGCAAATTTACACACTGCGATTCGTCTGCCGGCTTTTGCCTATTGAAATTGATTTCTAAAATCTGTGACACTGCAACAGATTTTTTAGAAATCGGGCCGATTTTTAAATGCGCACTCATTTTCTTATCAAATCTGGGCCAAATCAGGCCGACAAATCGTAACGTGTAAACCGACCTTAAGTTTCAATATTATCTAATGATTTGCATGGCATGTTAAAAGGATATTTTTATTTAAGTTTTCATATTATTTCATGATTTGCATGTCAAAAGGATGTTTCTGTTTGGAAGATTGCCGCCCGGTTATATAGCCCCCCCCCCCCCTTTTTTTTTAATTTTTATCTGTTTTGTTTAATTTGTCTTTTTCTCCCTGACTCCCTGATATGCCAAGAGTGATGTTCTTACCATTTGTGCAGCATGTATATGGAAAACGTTTTCTTCCTAAGCCAATTAAAGATTTTTTTCCGTTTAGAAACCTCTCCGAGAACCCTTACGTTTAAAGAACTAAATTTTAAATCACCCATTCAACATAGATTAGATGATGCGCCGAATGAAGACAAACCTGATTTTTTCAGAGATATAGCCATTTATTTTCAATGCAACGAGATCATTATAGGAGGAGATTTTAATTTAGTTATGGATGTTTTAAAAGATAAGAAAGGGGGCCGTGACAACTTACTTACTCACTCACTCACTCACTCACTCACTCACTCACTCACTCACTCACTTACTTACTTACTTACTTACTTACTTACTTTCTGCATTTACAAAGGATTATCAATTTAATGAGACAGGTAGACAGTGTTGAAAACATTATTCTAAACTATTATTTGAAACTATTTTAAATATGTGATAATTCTTCTTGTTCCCACCCCAGAAACAAACATTATGCCACGCGACGATACTTCTTTCGGTCAGAGTTTTAAACAGCGTCAGTTCTCAAAAGACGAGTTCCATTTTCTTAACGTGTCAACAGTTGGAACAGTTTCCGTGTACGATGTCTTTGATTGCACCTTTGAATGCCTCAGCAATCCTTTGTGCTTTTCTGTGAACCTGGCCGCCTCCAAAGGAGCCGATGGAAAATTCTGGTGCGAGTTGCTGTCTTCTGATAAGTACAGAAACTTCACAGAGTACAAAGAAAACAAGACTTCGCATCATTTTGCAATTAAGGTAAGGTTTGATTAAACGAATAAATTATTGCCACTTATTGCCTATAATTTATTGCTTTAAGATATTGCTGTAAGTATAGTCTCTTTCTAAACATAACTAGTTTCTGCATGTGAAATTGACGATCAATGACATCTTCTTATTTCAGTCGCCCTGTTCTTCCTGGCCGTGTCAAAACAGAGGGACATGTGTGACGAACTACAAAGACGACAAGTTCAAATGCCACTGTGTGGAAGGTTTCATTGGAGAATATTGCGAGACAGGTAGAAGAGTCATTATAACAAACTTTTGTAAGTTTAATTAATATTGTAAATAGACTGTAAGATGGCACAGCTGTTAAGTTAAGTTGCCTTAATTAGTTTCTTTGGTTGCTCTCTGCTGTGTGCGGCAATCCAAATTACAGTAAAAAGTGGACTTTGATAATTCAAAAGGGCAATAGAGTGATTTAATTTAAGGAGGCTCGCAACGGTTTCCGGCACTTTCCAGCTCTTTAACTTTGATGCGTCAGTGCTAAAAAACTTTATCAATCGCTGCTACAATAATAAAATCAAAAAAGTGTCCAATCAATGCTGATCAAATTGTGGTCATTCTCATGACGTCACCATGACAACAGCATTACCTGTTAAAAACACCCTTAATTTTTAAGGGCTCGTAACTCAAAAACGAGCTCAGGGACCCCATTTTTTTATAATTGAGTTATGGTCAGCAAGTAAAGATGCAACTTGTTGCAAAGTTAAAAAAATTCTATTGAGCGGTTTCAGAAGAGCCACCCACAAGAGCGCTGTTAACTATGCTTATTTGTTTTTATCTTTGCCAGCGGCGAAGTCCTGCAAGGAGCTTTATGACGTGATATTCAAGTAAGTCAAAGCCCCACTAACAAACCAATGCACCATTCGGATGATACACTAAAAAGTAAAATTATTATCATCGGGCGATGGAACTTCTCGATGCTGTAATATAAGGCTGTAAAAATTACACTCATACAACTGGAATAAATTGAAATTAATCTATTACCAGAGATTTTCTCGAAAAATTCGGCATTGCTGAAAAACGGTTCGGTCTCGTCGTACGTGTCGTATGCTACAAAGAAAGCATTAAAGCCGCAAAAATTTTCACTGTAGTCGTCCTTTTTCTTCCAAAAAACGTGTCAAATTTTAAGAGTTCTCATTGAAGCAGACTGTTAGAACACTCAACTGTGTTTAAACAGCTTTAGGGAAGACGTTTTTTTTCTTTCTTTTTTTTTTTGCACTCGTGCCAGCCTTCCTTCTTTATTTACTGGTGAAAATATATATCTCTTATATAGCTAGACATTTTTCCCCAACAGCGCGCCCTTATTGGTTAATTCGAGGTCACATGACATCTAACAATGAAAGCTGTTGCCCTCCAAAAGTCTCTGAGCGGGCAACTTGCATTGCAAAATCTATGACGTCAGAGGGTAACATTTTAATGTTGCCCGCGAATGTTGACCGACAAGCGCCATTTTCCTGAGCCTTCGTAGTGCTATATAACAAAACACATTACACATTAAGTGTAACACATTAAGTGTATAATATATATATATAAAAAAGGTCTTTATATTGTTTATTTGTGTTTTGGAAGCAGTTTCTAGCACCTTGACTGGCTGTGATACATCTCCTTTCGTCTGACTCCAAAATATGGATGTACAAGACGCACCGAGTTTTTTTTAGAAAAAAAAAACACTGAACGAGACGAAACGCATGTTATGGCCTATAAATAGCCTAGCCACTCACAAATCTGATAGCTCAAGACCCTTAACCAGAGATGCAGACTTCTAGCATTACAGACTTCTCATTTCTCTCCCGCGGCGTAATCGTAGCTCTTTTTTTTCTAACAGGTCAAACTCAAGCCAGCTGGTTAAGCTCCACTTTGACTCAAAACCAACTGCCGTTCTCTGTCACTTTGGAGAGTTTGGATGTGGAGATGGGGGATGGACGCCGGTCATGAAGATTGACGGAAACAACGTATGTTGTTAAAAATGTTCGGGTTGTAGCCAGGCTGCCCAGGCATGTTAAAAAAATTCGAATTAATAAGTTGACACTGAATAAAAATATTGTTTTTGGACGTTTCGGCCACTACTGTTGCCTTCTTCAGCAAGATAAAAATGCAAATGTTCAACGGCGTCCTGTTAAAATATGTAACGAATGTGTGAAAACTAAATGAACTTTCCGAGTGCAACAAAAGTCTCTAGAGCATTCTTAATGAGTCTATAAATTCTTAATGCTATTGTAAACGTTTGGTAGCGCTATATGTTCGTTTATAGCGTTCCTATCTCGCACAGAATGCCAAGCTTCAAGAATTAGTCGTTATAGCCACACCGTTGACCTGTCAATAATTTCGACGCTCTCCAAATCTATTTGATGGTCGTTAAGGGACGGACCATTATTTTCTTGGGAGGGGGGATGAAAAATCTTCCTCTGCAAACTTTTTTTTTTAGTTTACGCACCTCTGCAAACATTTTTTTCGAAATTCTTACTATTTTTTGTTATACATATCGTGTTTGCAAACAATTTATTTTGTCTTTCCAGGCCCTGCAAACATTTTTTTTCAATATTTTTCATCCCCCCCCCCCCTCCAAAAAAATAATGGTCCGTCCCTAAGCATATGGTTTTTTGCCAACTTGTCCATCCAAAATATCATGGCACTTCTACACTTCGTCCTCAACAACAATTTCTTTGTATTCCAAGGCAACAATTTCCAACAAATTTTCGGTTGTCCGATGGGATCCCCAGTGAGCGCAATCTTGGCCAATCTCGTCATGGAACATGTCGAAGAAAAGGCTCTCTCTTCGACCCCTAACCCTCCCAAATGGTGGTTTAGATACGTAGATGACAGCCACGTATGTGTAAAAAGGGAACGCGTAGATGAATTCCACTTACATCTAAATTCCATCAACCCTCACATCAAATTTACAATCGAGGTAGAATCAGAAGGTTCCATTGCCTTTCTTGACACCAAAACAACCAGACAAGAAGATGGCTCGATCACCGTGTCTGTCTACAGGAAAGCTACCAACACCGATCGTTACCTGGATTTCAGATCACACCACCATCCCCAGCATAAACACTCGGTCGCTCGCACTCTCATGGATCGCGCGAGGAACATTCCTTCCACCGAGGAGGAAGTATCACGGGAAACTAAGCGATTAGCGAAAGCCCTCGCCACTAATTAATAACTACCCTGCAAATCGTATTCACAATCTGCGCCAACCGAGTAGACAACAACAAACAAATGATATCGACCATCGTGGTTTTGTTATCCTCCCCTACGCCAAAGGTTTTTCCGAAAGAGTTGCAAACGTTCTTCGTGGCTTCAACATCAAGGTCGCCCATAAACCTATACGTACCATCTCGAACATCCTGAAAAAACCAAAAGACAGGATGGAGAAAGAGGATACCAGAGGAATTGTATATAAGATCAAGTGTAACGATTGCGACTGTGTTTATGTTGGCCAGACATCACGCGCGCTTAAAACACGTATGAAAGAACACGCAAAGGCCATCGCAACATTGGATGAAAACTCTTTGTTGGCAAAACACCATATGCTTAACGACCATCAAATAGATTTGGAGAGCGTCGAAATTGTTGACAGGTCAACGGTGTGGAAATAACGACGACTAATTCTTGAAGCTTGGCATTCTGTGCGAGATAGGAACGCCATAAACGAACACATAGCGCTACCAAACGTTTACAATAGCATTGAGAATTCATAGACTCATTAAGAATGCTCTAGAGACTTTTGTCGCACTCGGAAAGTTCATTTAGTTTTCACACATTCGTTACATATTTTAACAGGACGCCGTTGAACATTTGCATTTTTATCTTGCTGAAGAAGGCAACAGTAGTGGCCGAAACGTCCAAAAACAATATTTTTAGCCAGTGTCAACTTATTAATTCGAATTTTTTAACGTATGTTGTTATATACATGAAAGTTTTTTCCCAATAGTGCGCGCTCTTATTGGCTACCTCGAGGTCACATGTTATACATAAAACTGTTTCCCGCCATAAGTCTATCTCTGAGCAGGCAACATTGCAAAATCTATGACGTATGGAGTACGGCAGTGCACTGTTACCCTCGAATGTTGACCGACGACCGGCGTAAGTCTCTAAGACTTCGTTGTGCTATATAGATTTAGCCAAGCCTAAAAGCGAAGCTCCCCGGTTATTTACTTTAATTTAAAGGAAAAATAAGAACTTAAGTCTGCGATCCATTCAAAACCCATTCAGTGGTCAGCGGCCAACTTGAAAAAAGAGGCCTTCATGGGTTCTACACACTGAGCCCGCGATATGGTCATATGATACTGGTCAGCGGATACCGTGTATTGACCATAACATGAATGCCCATGAATGTTAGCTGACGTTAAGCTTCATGACTTTAACGGCGACTTTAACCTATTTCTGGATCATGGAGAACGGCCGCCATATCATGTGTGCGACGTACGTATGTAACAACCTCGTCCCCAGGGTCTTCTCCGTTTTCAAAATGGCGGCTCCATTTTGAAACCTCGTCGCCGAGAAGGCCCTGGGGACGAGGTTGCATATGTAAGTACGTATGTACTTTGGCGCCCGCGAGCCATTCCGCTAGGCACGATGACCATATGTAATGTATGTAAAAATTATATGTCTGTCCTGATTTAAGAAAACGAGGCCCTCGTAACTGCCAGGGGCCAGCAACTCTCTTAGCCCTCCCCTCCCTTCCCCCTGTGGGTTCGAGAGAGCCCAGGGGCACTGCTCGGAAGCCTTCCCATGCCCGGTCACAGCTGAGCTCTCAGAGGCCTCAAGGCTGCTGAGCCCAGCGCCCCGAAAACCAAAAGCCGGGAGCAGTCCTGACCACATTTTAAAGCGAAGTCTTTTCTGAAACAAGCCGAAAAGCTGACTTTAGTCAGCCCTCCAGCCGGCCTGCATTTCAACAGCTGACCCAGGGCTCCCTAGGGTTGTTAGGTCAGGGCCCTGGCTGCCTGCCCACGGGGTCCTTGACGTTTGCTCTCCCCCTCAAATTTCTCGGACCGCAATGGCTTGAAGGCCGAATGCGTCGGCCCTCTGCAAACTGCACGTCACAGGCTGCTCTGGCCTACTGAGACTGCCTTTTGTCCCGTTAGGGATTTTCCTTGCCAGCAATCTGTCCTTATTTAAGAAAACAAGGTCTCAGGAACTGCCAGGGGCCAGCAACTCTCTCATCAGCCTTCAAGCACGGATCCCGGAGTCCACGTTTTGTCAAATCCAGACAGATGTATGTATGCATGTTTCTCCTATTTCTGAGGATTTTCTATGATTATGGAGGCTCCGCTCTGCGGCCTTTCGGGCAATTAGGGAGCTCCACTATAACAAGTGAACAAGTGACCACAAACCACACAATGACTGGTCCCTCGGGAAACCAGTTTATTTTTCTCCGTCTCGGGAAACATTGAGATTTTCGGGAAACAAAATTTCAGTATCTCTTTCCCTCATAACCAGTCATTAAATGTTATTTGTTTACTGGCGATCCTTTCAATCGCGCAGAATCCTGATTACGAAAATGAGATAACCATGCAGCGTATGTTCAAATATTAAAATATGACGTGTTATTTTTTTCCTTTTTTTCCTTTTTTTTTTCCAGAACACTTTTAATTATGACTCGGTGTACTGGAGCGATAAAAAGGACTACAACCTGCGTGGAGGGGAGACTGGGTTTGACACACAAGAGACCAAATTACCGACCTACTGGAACACATCCTTCTCCAAGATTTGTCTTGGAATGAGGATCGGCCAACAGATCAACTTCATTGTCATCAACAAGCAGGCCGACTCTCTGTACTCACTGATCGCTGATGGGCAATACCGCGCCACCTCACTGGGTCGTAACACGTGGAAGACGCTGATTGGTTCACAGGCCTCTTTGCAGCTGAACTGTAACAAGGAAGGGTTCAATGCCGCCTGTACTCCTGGTGCTAAGGCAAGAATAGGTATCCTTGGTAACAACCAAAACGACTGCAATAATTGTGATTCCAGAATCGGGTTTGGTGCAGGAGGAGCCTTCAGAACGTGCGGAAACGAGGCCTGGAACTCAGCAGATAATGGCGACAAAATAATTAATGCCATGGGTTACATTTTGGTGCAATAGAAAAGAAAATGATGAACGTTTAAGCTGGCAGTTTTAAAAAACCCTTACTTGATTATGTTTTGATATAATTTGGCGTTCCATTTCAAACAGCATATCACCTTTACTCATAGGCGTAGACTGCTAGCAAGGCATTCTCAAGCAGCACGTGCGTTATTTTCGTCACATTAAATTAAAGATAAATTGCAGCGAAATCACATGAACAACGAGCGCACACGTGTGAGGATTTCGGCAAAGAAATGAAATTAAAGATGAAATCCTTCACTTTTCTTCCCAAGTTTTTAGGGCTATTTTGCTTAATTAGGACTCGTATTATTGATTCACTTGATAGCAGGACATACAGATAGAAAGGAGCTAAGACACAGCAGATGGTTCAAGCATTGCTGATATATTCAGGACCGAGACGATGAGATCTCTCACGACCACTAATTTAAGGAATCCTATATCAGGATTGTGACAAGCGATTTGAGCAAAAAATAGCGCTTGACACGTGACAATAGCTCAAATCTGGCCGTGATCTGTGAGTTGAATAAACCAAAATTGTCAAACAACAAGAATCACGAAGCCAAAGATTGATTTTGTATGGATGACGCTGTTCTCTCGGCTCGATTTATGCGTTTTAAGACTTGCCGCCACACTGTGAGCTCGCCTGAGAAATCAAGTCTTGCTACTAGGCTATTGAAATGTAAATGCCATGCAAAAAAACTTATCAGTTAAAGCTCCTTTTTTCAATGATGTATGCCGTGATTTGTGAAATGGTCTAAAACATATACGTGATTCGTGATTTGAAGGAAAATTGGCACGTGATTTGTGATTGGGAACCATCCCTCGCTCTTACCACTCTGCTAAATATGTAATACAGATCCTACATCCTACAATTTTAAACAGAAGATGTGTATATGCCTCATTTGTAGCTTGGCACTAAACCACCGAGATTTTTAGTCGGTTACTTATGAACGTGGACTGTTTCGAAACTGTACATTTTTATGTCAATTGTCAAGAAAATCGGTTAAAAAAACTTGTATATTTGATTAATGCTTTAACTTTTCAATTTGTAGTATAGGTTCTATTACAAAGCCTTCAAACTGGTTATGTGGGTTTAATTTATAGTTTTTGTTACACTACTTACCACATTCATTAGCTTTGCTGTACTTTTTTTGAGTTAAAATAAATATCATTATCGACATACAGTTGTCATCATTGTTATTATCATTTTCCGTCATGCGCGTTCGATTAGGTTCGGTAATCGAACATAATCGAACTCACAATAAAATTTGGTCAATCGAACAAAAATCGAACGTTCGATTACCGAACAGTCGACAATCGAACAAAATCGAGCGTTCGATTACCAAACTCCTGTTTGTTAATATTGGGAACAATTTGTACGATGCACCGTCCCCCGATTAGTCCTGCGTGTTTTACTTATCAACAGACAGATTCCGAACAAAATCGAATCGGATTGAGTTCGATTATGTTCGATTGGTTCGATTGGTTCGAAAATCGAACTCACAGCAAAATAGATGTTCGATTTTGTTCGATTACCGAACCCAATCGAACGATCGGTGTTCGATTGGGTTCGATTGATTTTTGGTTCGATTTTGTTCGATTGGATACGCCGGGAAAATGTTGACGTGGGGACAATTGCAACATCAATCGCCTCGTGTGACGTGGTGCATTTTTGTGAAAATCTTTGTCGCTGCGCGCGATTAGTCGCACAAATTCAAATTGGTTTGAATTCCTGCAACTGATCACAGCGACAAATTAATTAAATGAGCGAAAGCAGCGAACGTAGCTCACATTTCCCCTCTTCCAAATTTGCTGCCTGTGCACGAACAACCGTCTTGTTGCAACGACTTGTTTTGGAATCAGTACACACGGAGCGACTAGTGTGTCCCGGCCTTTACGCTTGAACTCCATATTAGTTAGTGAAAAAAAATGCGCAACTCTACGTTTTCCGTTTACTAGAAAAGTGCGATAGTTTGTCGTGTTTTATAGGAAAGTCGTATTACAGGTTACTTTATTTTTATGGTCTCTTTTTCATTGAGCACTCATAGCTATCGATTAATGAGCGCCAGAGAATTTTGTCAGTTATTAGTAAATAATAAATATGGTAAATTTTTTTCACATATCAACCTAGTAAATGGCCCAGCTCACAACAAGTGTAGCTTAGTTGGTTAGAGCGCCCAACCGGTATTTGGGAGGCCATGGGTTCGATTCCCGTCGGGGACTCAGAATTTTTCTTTGTCCCATGCTCTAGTCATGTTGAACACTTCATCTTCATTCTTGTCAGTTATTGTCTAACAGGTGTTATTGAAAAGCAGCCATTGTATATTGCAATTCCTGAGTTTTGGTTGGTTTACCCACCATGGTGTATGAACTCATATACCATGGACCACAAATATGGTAGGTGTACGCGTCAGAGAGAAGTGGGAGGCGCGGTGGCCTAATGGTTAGCGCGCTCGACTCCAAGTCGAATGGCCCGGGTTCGAGCCATGGCCGGGGCGCTGCGTTGTATTCTTGGGCAAGACACTATACTCTCACAGTGCCTCTCTCCACCCAGGTGTTCAAATGGGTACCGGCGTGGGTACTGCGATGGACTAGCATCCCATCCAGGGGGAGTAGTAGGATAAGCTCCGGCTTTATGGGACACTTGGCCCGGAAACAGCCTTGACACAATCCTCTCTTGCCTTGACCTAACGCGTCAGAGAAAACAGCCAGGGATCTCAATTACTGCAATTCTTTGGATGTTTTTAATAAAACAATTATTCCACTCTCGCTTGCTGGATATGAGATAGGTATAGCCAACTCGGTGCTATGCGCCTGGTTGGCTGCTTAACAGTTACCCCCCCCAAAAAAAACCCCCCCCAATTTTTATAAAATCAAATTTTTTTTCCCTAACCCCCCCCAAAAACCCCCAAACCCCAAAACCCAAAAAAAAACCCAAGTATAAACAATTCTACTATTACAATTATTCCACGAGCGCGAGTTGGATATGAGATGGTAGATAGTTAACGAGGCGCGTAGCGCCGAGCCCAGTGGCTGTAACGATCTCATATCCAACAAGCGCGAGTGGAATAATTGTTTAATATTTGAGCTCTCTGGCTGTTTTCGTTGACGCGTATCAGCTACCTTAATTATTTGTGGTCAATGGTATATGAGCTCACATACCATTGCCTGTTAACCAATCAAAACTCAGGAATTGCTAAATGTATAAATTCATCCCAGTATATCAACGCGCGCTCGAACTTCGAAGTGACGTCATATAGAGGCCAGCAGCGCGTGCGGTTGAATGCCGCATAAAAAAGAAAGCTGAAAATAGCGGCAAGGACGAGAAACAGTTTATTTTGTCCCACAGGCCAAAGAATAAGTCTTGCCAGACATGGCAACAGAAACATTATCTGCCTGGTGGAAGTTTTTGACGGATAAAGATTGGTAAGAAAATACTGAGTTCTCATTTGAATTATGGGACAGCATTGAAGCTATTTTGAAAACATTGAAACATATCTTGAATCTTTTTTTAATGAAATTACATTTGGATATCAACAGAACACAAACGAGTCGTTGCAAATCTTGTATTCCTTTCACGGGACTGGGATATGAACACACAATTGACCTCGCTCCCAATAGCTCATTTGGTAGAGCATCGCACTGGTATCGCGTAGGTCACGGGTTCGAATCCCGTTGAAGCCAGAATTTTTTTCTGGTTTTAATTGCAAATTAATTGCAATTCGCTTGGAGAATCATTTCTTCATTTTATTTGCTTTGTGAACAAAACTATTTCGCGGGAAAACCTTGAAATCGCATATGGCGTCCATGACAACCGGAAATCTAATTGACCAATCAGAGTCAAGAACCGCATTGATGCGCCTGCTTCACTTCGCGTTCTTTCAGGGACAGCGAAAGCGAAATGGTTTACAGCTCAGCTTATCGAAGGGCCTACAGGAAACCTTTGTGGGACGACTTTAGCAAGGAGGAATTTATCAGTAAGTTGCAATACAGATCAGATCGAAGGTCAGTAGAGCATCGCCATGAACCGTGGAGATGGGAGAGCGATAGTGAAGAGGACGAAGACATTGAAGAAATTCCTGGAGACGACGGCAGCTACGATGGAGGTCGTCGCGAGTTTATTCCACGTGAAGAAAAAATAGACAAAAGAGCACCAAAACAAGCTTGGGAAGAAAGAAAGGAGATTAAAGAGAACGGTTATGCTGCAGACAAAGCTTTAGTGCTACCTGAAAAGTTAAAATACGGAGAAGATGTTGAAGAGAAATCAAAACATTCCCATGTCGTGGGCAACGCGAGAGCGAAGGAACGCGACCGTGGCGAACGTAAACATCACAGACGATCAGAAGAAAAAAGGAAACAGCGATCAAAGTCAACCTCCCCCGAAAAAAATCATCAGTCTTTTGACGAAAGAAGGAAGAAAGCTCCTTTTCTGCCGTACGGAAGAGCTAACGAGGGACCCGTTGACATGTGGAAAACACACAATGTGCTTGCTGCGCAGCCAGAGGTTAGTAAACAGACGTCGATAGCAGATCATTTGTAGGTAATTATGCACGAAAATTGATCAAAACACGGTTAAAAATTTATAACGAAGTCACTTTTGTGATGTTAGCTTTTTAGTGAATGCATTTTGGTTAACAACAAGCTCAGATCTTTAGCAATTTAATATATTGAGCCTCGAGTGCAATATGTAATTCCTTTCTATTTAAATTAATGATTTATCTTTAGATTATCCGAGTGAATTTTAATTCATAATTTATGGATCCATTTCTGATGAGAAAGTCTGGAAATTTGATCTATTGTAAAGTACATGAATCTTACTACAGTTGAACCCCGGTAACTTGAACTCTGAAGGGAAACGAAAAACAGTTCATTAGTTAGCGGGGTTTTCGAGTTAACCGAGTAAAAATGACTGAAAGTGGGTCCTGGAAGGGAAATGGAAGTTACTTCGAGTTAGCGGGGTTGTTCGAGTTATCCGAGTTCGAGTTACCGGGGTTCTAGTGTACCCTATTTACTCGAATAAGCGCCGTGGCGCTTATTAAATTTTTCGCACCTCAAGTGCGGCGCTTATTCGAGGGCGGCACTTATTTGAGGGCGGCGCTTATTTAAAATCTGGCTGCCAAAAAGGATCGAATCTTTTACAGTAATTGAAAACAGCGTCTTTTGGTTTTTAGTATTCGTCTCTTGCTGGAGAGAGAAGCGGCGCTAGGTGTCCTGGCCTGTTCGCGGCCTTCACAACATTTACAGAACTATGTATTGTAAGAATGTTGGATAGAAAAACTAATGGGCGATCGGTAAAACAATCACTTTGAACTGCAAAATATCACCTTTGATGGAAAGAAATGTGCATGTTTGTTTTGTAGTTGCTTTGTAGTGCTGTTTTTAGGTAAAAGAAATTCATCAAATAAGCGCCGCGTCGGGACTGCGGCGCTTATTCGGGGGCGGCGCTTAATAACTTTTTTGGCCCAAATGCGGCGCTTAGTCGAGGGCGGCCTATATGGGGACGGCGCTCATTCAAGTAAATACGGTAATTGTCTTGGTTGAATAGGGTCAGAAGCAGGGGGGGGGGGCTATATATGCTCACATGACTGCCCATTGCGAAGGGTGCAAAGATTTCTGACATGACACACCAATTGAGGTATATTTTGAAGTGCATCTTGAACGACAAACTTCGAAATATACTTCATCTGGACGGGTAATGACCTGAAGTTTTGGCTGAGTTTGTTATTAAATAATTGGTTTCATAGGTTTTCCCTCTTCTATTTTGCAATCAAAGTGAAGCGGCAACAATAAACCATGAATGGGCAAAAGCAAGTAAAAACCCATTTTAGTATTATCAGGCAAGTTTGGTCAAGTCATTGTTTGAATTATGACAACAGTCAAGTCAAAATATGAACCATGGCTCCACCAAACTTGCCCCATACTATGTATACCCGCCTATGCATACCATTGAAAAAACTAAAAGGTAAAAAAAAAACATCCTGTGATGATTATTGATCTTTCCATAGGTTTATCCTGCTGCACTTCGTGCTCAAAAAAGAAGGCAACAAGAGATAAAGAAGAAAGCACAACTCAGAGAAGAAGCGGTGAAGAAGAAAGAAACTCCAGCACATTTTGATGTAGATGTTGCCTTTCCTAAAACATGGTGGATGACCGAATATCAGAGAAACTTTTGCAGAGAGGAGGATGTCAAAAGACATTTTCTGAGATAGCATACTTGAGCATCTTGTGTGTTATACATGTAACTAGCTACTTCAGTTTTTAAGGTTGTTAAATAGTCTAAAAATGTACAAATTTGAAACTTTTAAGGTTACCAAAACTGTCTAGTGTGTTTATGTTTGTACAGTATGTAGGTATTAAAAGTCAAAAAATTTATTTTTTTGTCTGATTCACTTTTGATGTTGGGTTCATCTTTGGTGGAAATACCTGTGAAACTCACCAGTGTGGTACAGTCAGCTCTCTCTTAATGGACACCTCTTTAAGACGGCCACCTATAACTAATCTCCTTTTAAGACGGACACCTTGCTAGGTAGCCGGTCTTGACAGTGTCCATTTTAGAGAGAGTTGACTGTAAAACAAAGAATGACCAAGACAACAAGGAACCTCAAAACAATATGGAGAAGGAAAATAATAGCTTCAAAACAAAGTACATTTCACAGGTTTTTACATGATTGAATTTCAACTCTTTAAGGTCATTGCCCTGTATTGCATTGCACATCCTTACCACGCAGAAAATGTATGTGTAATAAGCGTGCGCGAGCGCGTTTACATAAACAAAATGGCGGCTTTTTTCTATGTGGCTTAGTACGCGGGAGAAGTAAATTGTCGCTTTCTCATAAACGAGTCTGGTGACCTATCAATTTTTTCTCATTTTTTGGGTGTAGTGATCAAAATTAATTCTTTCTGTAAAATGAAAACAGATCAATTCCTATGTTTGAAAAATAAATATCGCTAAAAATGTGTACTTTGTCAGTACTCGCAGAGGAATTATAAAGGAATTATATGGAATATACAAGGTCTTCCTGCTCCTAAACGAATCTGGTGACCCCCCTTTCTTATTTCAAAAATTTAAGTTCCCTTAAAGTAATAAACCAGTAGGCGAAGTTTGGTTAAAAATCTGTGTTCAGTTCTATTTCAGGTTAATGACCTTAAAGTTTGCCATCTTTTTATTTCAAAGGTACAGCAGTGACCTCTCTATTACCAATGTGTGGTCCCAGAAAATATCCATACCCCCCCCCCCCCCCCACCCACACACACACACACAGACAGAAGGGATTGGAATTTCCAGAGGAGTGGGGATGTCAAAGGCCCAGGAAATTCCTGAAAAGGGGGGGAGGTATAGCTTGTGAGCCATTTTTGGAAAATCCAGAGGGGAGGGGGAGGGGGGTCATATGAAAAATCCCTTCCGTGGGGGTACGGATATTTTCTGGAACCACACAATGGTAAATGAGAATATAAATTGTATTATTATTCAACAAGTTGTCAACAAATGCATTTTTTTGCAGTTTTCAGTGATACACGAACTCTGAAATTCAATTCTTGACCAAAGGTTTTCTCCTTTTGCTGTCGTCAATCATCTCAGTGGACCTGGCGGGGAAAACGGTTCACTTCAACCAGGTCAAAAGGTTAAGTCCATCAGTTGTGAATGGTAGATTTTGATCCAATTTGTTTGTTTCTGCTTTTCATGGTTTGTTGGCTGCCGCCATAAATAATTATGATTGACAGCAGGGAAAAACGCAATCATTGGATTTTGAATTTCATAGTTCGCACATCACTGAAAACCGCAATGAAGCTAGAAAGACTGTTATTTTATGTAGCTCTTTGCAAGACTTGCCCAGACAAAACTTGTCAACCCATGTACTATATCGAAGGATATCTGTGATGGATATCAATGACACTTTGTGACCATATGTGGGCGTCGTGCAAATTTGTTGAAAAGTAAAAGCCATAATTACCATGAACCCTTTCCCTGCAAGAGCGAAAAAATTCACAATGTGCTTCAACGTGTGTGTTGGAAATCCTAAACATTGGCCACTCAAATGATGCTAAAGGTTTTTTTTTCAAGTAGAAATTAGCAAAATTAATCACATTTAGAATACTTCACAATATTACATTACCTTTGGTCTACTCTTGGAATCAAAGAACTCTGGAACTTGAGATAATTTGCTCAAATTATTTGGCTTTTTTTGTCTGAGGTAATTAATCCAAATTGATATACAACATCCATGTAACAAAGGAAACCTTACAGCAAGCTACCACACCTAATTAATTCACATTCTTTCGTGCAACTACCATCCAATCAGAAGCCAAGGACAGGTTCCAGTTGATTATTGGTTAAAATAGGAAGGAAAAAAAGAAAAAAAAAAAAAAAAGACACACTTTTAGGCGCCTTGCTATAACGATATAGGTTGAAAAGTTTAGACGAAACTCACTCAAAATTAATGTAAGCTCCACTCTACTGAAACACTTTTTATTCTTGCAACTGATATGCATATCGGTTTCTTTTTGCATGAAAGAGATTGTACAGTAAAAATCCGGCGTATAAGAACCTAGGTTTTTTCAAGTAAGCCTAAACAGGTTCTTATATAAATGGTATTTAGAGTAAAATTAGGCTAACTAGTTCTTAATAAGGTTCTTAACTTTTGTTAAGAAATAAAGTAGAATTGTTAAATGATCTGGTCTTTAATGTCCAATAACAGTATTCTTGGAGGCTTCGGTAAGCAAAATACTATACTATTTTTATCTGATTCTGTTCAAATCAAACCTATACTGTAACCTTCACTGTATATTTTTGAGAAGATTTTTTAATTCTATATTTTTGAGAAGATTATTTTTTTCTTTTTTGAAAATAAGAACCTGTTTTAGAATTTTAGCCTAAAATGGTTCTTATGTGAAGGGTACTTAAAAATGAAATTTTAGCCTAACAGGTTCTTAAATGTTAGGTTCTTATACGCGGGTTTTTACTGTATTTAATGTTACTTAACTTTTGATGTCCTATACATCTCAAAGCTGATTTACAATGTTTTGAACCTTCGATAAACCTGACATCTGGTTATCTTAAGATGCCCTGCCAGGGGGGATCCTGTGTTGCTTGTCTAAATTTAAAAAAATTAATGCCCCATGTTGCTGTTTTATCACACTTGACCTGTCGCTGTCAGTAGTTGAATTGAATGAAAAATGCTTGTCCTTGTCAGAATTTAAGCTTTCTCATAAGGGTTGTCGTTTGTCGCGATTTAAATTTATGTGCTGTTACTACCTTATTGTTACTTAATTTCGCGGGACTTTATTTTTGCGATTTTTTTGTGATTTTCAAAAAATCGTGAAATTAAAGACCCGCGAAAATTAATTTTAAACGATTTCTATTGTATTTTTTATGCTAATTACGTATTTTAGGCCAAATCGCGAAAATTAAGTCTCGCGAAATATTCCTGTTTCATTTTCACGAAATTAAGTACCCGCAAAAATAAATAACAATAAGTTACTTTTTGGGCCGTGTCGCTTGTCGGAATTTACCCTGGCAGGGCCTCTCTTAACCCAGTCACAGTGCATGACTTCTATGGATTAATTAACTGTAATAAATCCAATAACTCCAGCATTGCCACTTTTTGATCTCAGATTGCCATGCTATTGTTAATAATACATCATGAAATCCAATTACATCTCTACAGATTAAAACTACTGGGAATTTAATCCTTATGTATATACACTGACATTTCTGTTGCAAAATTGTTTTACACAGTCCAAATAAAATTATTACAGGTGACAATTCTTTCATCACTTAATGTGGAATAATTATTACAGTGAACAATTTTTTAACTTCTTCACAGAATTTCAAGTGCATCTGACTTGAAAAATTTCTTGCATGGTCTGTTAAGCTAGCACTGACAACAGAAATCTGTGAAGTGTCTCAGATTGCAGTCTACTGTTAAAATGAAAAGGGGCAACAAACAATCAGAGGCACTACATGGATCTCTGTAGAGCTCTACATCATCAGTATGGAAGTTTTCAGATCTAATCTCAAACATTTCTCGAAAGAAAGCACAGAGTGATGTATCCTGCCTACTGAACAGATCATTTAGATGTTTGAAAATCTCTGACACATCCAGCAAGGACATTAGTTAGTACATGTAAAACAGACTTGGAGCTCAGTATTTTTTGTGATGAAAAGTAGAGCACCTGGTTGTAATATTATACCCATTTAGGTCTCAGTTATCAAGATCAGAATTCTCCCAAACATTTGTAATACATTTTACATTCATTCCCCTAGGGAGAGTTAACATGCTACATGATTGCCAAAATGTCTTTCCAATAAGGTTCTCCACTCTCACAACTCTTAACTTGCAGGGCTGGAAAAACACACCTTGAATTACAGCTAGCACTTCAGACAAGCAACTCTCAAATTTTGCTTGCCCTTGCCAGTTGCATGTTCGTCTTAGTTTTATATTTTTTTACAGTGGAGTCTGCAGGCAAATTGGCTGGGTCCTTGCCAATCATTTTCGTGCCCTAAACTTGTCTTTGCTACAAGGTTAAGATGAGGAATTCATCTTACTGATTAAGAAGGTCGAAACTACTACAATAATATTGTAGCTCTATGTACGTCAATTATCTAGCAATAGACTATACTATGCTATTGATAGTGATAAAATTATTTTTAGAAGCATTTAAACTACTGGACATGCTTTCAACAAATATTCATGGTTGATAACTTTGTAAATATATCACAAAGGCTTTCTAAACTAGTAAATATGAAAAATGCAGTTTTCTTGCTGACAGATGAGGAGACTAGCATGCACATTTCTGCCTCTCCTCTTGTTTGCCAGGACGTATTGTTCTTCGGAGTGATGGATCCCCGTACTGTATTCCTGAGCCCATCCTGTCAGGGTCCAATTCACCTACAGTGAACAGCAAACCCACACAATTTCAGATTGTTTAATTTACTTACTACCAGTACTTATTCAGTGCACGGTCACGTAGCCAAAGGGGATTTTCAGCAGCTGTAAAAACAAGGTTAGCTGCCTGTTTCAGCTTTAAAAAAAAGACATCACTAAATGTCATTCTTGTCTTATGCAGCCACCTGTTTTAAGTTGGAGGTGCTTATTCCTGAACAGTGTGCATTTAATTTAATATAAAAAGTTGAAAAGGCTTGATTTTCTAAAAGAGTTAATTTAATGTCTTAGTTAATGTGTACCTGTCTCGATTTTACTGAGGATGGTTCTTGAGCACTTCAAGAAGGCTTCTTCAACATTTTCTCCTGTCAGGGCACTTGTTTCCAAGAACATTAACTCTGCAACATAGAAGTGGTTTCAAAAAACTTTTTTCAGTTGAATTTTTTTGTGTAACATAAATGAGTGCAGACAGCGACCTGCTTGCTTCACCCACACATCCATAGCAGTATTCATCTGATGTCCAGATCAAATCGTTGAATTTTGTCAAAAATACTCTGCTTTGCTTTGAATTCTCAACCCTTTTCTTAGTGTTTTAAAAATCAGATGAAACACAGACAGTTTTTCATGTAACATATCAAACACGAGAGACAGTGTTTCATCCGGATGTCCAAACACCGAGAAGAGAGTTGAACATAAGACACGCAGTGGAGTATTTCTAATAAAAATTCAAGGTGTTAGCCGATGAAACTTTGTCTCGAGTGTTTGATATATCTTCTCAATCAAAACAAAAAACTATGGAGTAAACAGAGAAAAAAAAATGTAAAAATCTAATAGTATGCTAAATAATTGAGACCGGGTATCCAAGCCTCCTTCACGGTTATGATTTTCTTTGTTTTAACTTGATGAATCATAATGAGTTTGAGGAGTTTGAGGAGTTTGGTACATAATTTGCCCAGTTAACATAAAATCACAGAATAGCTTATACACAGCATTTATATTACTAACCATTTTCTTGCGCAAATCTGCTGGCTTCCAGAAATGTGACTTCTCTGTCATTATCAAGGTCTTTTTTGTTTCCAATAAGGATGATAACAATGTTTGGACTGGCGAGAGTCCTTGCATCAGTCAACCAGTTTGTGAGTGAGTTGTAGGTTTCACGGCTGTAACAAGGACAGGAAAAGAGTTTCAAAGTTTGCACATTGCTGTTTTGTTTTTGGCGAACAATTAAATACTTCATGCCGTATGTATGATGTTGAGGGTGTATTTTATGCCACTGAGTTGTACAAGCATCAAACTTCACGTGGATACAGGAAGTAAAAGAAAAAAACCCAATTGAAAACAATAGCGTCGCACACAAATTCTAAAAATAGATTTGGTCTCATGAGACCCCCCGCGTGACTCAGACAAACATTGTAGTCGGCTATAAGCGAATGTATGCGAGAGAGCGTCAATACGTGAAGAAAACATGTGAAAAGTTAGGTAAATCGGAGTGTATGCTTTCTCAAAGGGTCAAGAATGGTTAGTACAAAGCACAGCTGTCATGGTGAGTGCAAAACCGACTCAAGGTATCCTGAACATTGGCAAAATCGCTCTTAGAGCTGGAGGAATCGGGGAAGAAAGTCTTCTTTCCATTCGGCTTACGGTACGAATTGCGAAACGCAACGGTACTTTACGAAATGGTACTTTGCGAAACGGTACTGAGGTAAAAATATTGTAAAAATATTGAATGGGGCAAATAAACATTGATTGGAAAACAGGTATAAGTTATGATAAGTCGACCCAGGTTTGTGTGAGGGATAAATGTGATGCCTGCTTTTGAATCGAAACATGTCGTGTCGCGAAAGACTTTATTTTTGAACATGAATCAAAAATGCAAAACGTGAATGAAAGTAACATCAAAAATAAAGACGCCTGTAATAGCACTACTCTCGCTTTAGTCATCTGAAAATAAAGGAAGCGAAATCTTTCTGCCGCCGAGGATTTTTTATCTTTATTATAGTGCATGAATGTACGCCGCCCGGCGTGCCAGTGTGTAAAGAAAAGATCGCGATGGTCACGTTTGTCATGCTTTCTTGTAAGGTGTAGTCACGAAAACGAATGGATTAAAAGTCTGTTTTTTAACATGGCGAACGTTTATTAAGATCGCATAAAAGTTTCACAGAAGGTTCAGGAATTTATGGATTTTATTTGCGGGGAATGTGTTATCTTTCGGGTGACACACGCCGACAACTGTGATTATGCAAATGACTGCTATACCGTTCAGCTACATTTTTGCCGATAAGAATTATTTCGAGCCGATCAAAATAGCTATTTTCGGTCAATTCTAAATTTGACGCTAGGTTCTTGATTAGTGTTTAGTAATACGATTTTTACGGCTCGATAGTAGTCCAGCCTTTATATATTCCGTAACACGTTTCACAATTAAGGTCGTCACGAAGGGTTGTCGTTTTCCGCTTAATTTTAGCCCTCTGCACTTCAGCCATTGTTTTAACTGATCCACAGTGTAGTTCTCTGCTTCACTTTCAAATTTCAAGCCAGGAACGCCATCATCTTGCGTGAGAACGGCCAAAGACCGAAGCGAAGTGCTCGAGAGCGACATAATTTCTTCATATCGCTCTTGTAGTTTGTCTGAGTCAAGTGGGGGGTCTCAATTTTGATGACGTCATTTGTGCGCGACGCTATTGTAGACATCTTTTTTAAGGGGTGGAGAAACAAGCACTCTCGTCCCCAGAGCTGCTTGTTCCTCTTAGCTGGTGGAGCCTGTGCATGAGAAACAAGTGGCTCTGGGGACACTTGATTTAATTGGCTGGATTTTAACAAAAGGAACAGCCAATCTCTTTGTCATAAGAGAGTTTAAAATGGTCCCTTTGATTGGCTAGATTAAAAACTCCCTTTCTTAAAATCTAGCCAATAAACTGAATCATGCGTCGGGCTGCACACATCAAGGGCTCCGCCCATAAAGAACGGGAATGGGAAAATAATACACTGGAGAGGAAGTATATGGATTAATCAACTAAGCAATAGCAATACATACAACACTGGTTTGGTGCAAACCCGGACCTTAGCTGTGAGATTTCACTGCTAACCACTGACTTTAACATCACATTACCTTGAAACGTCGTAAACAAGTAAAGCTCCTGCAGCACCCCTGTAGTAACTTCTTGTTACAGACCTAACATTTAAACAAACAAAACAGAACACTTTATTGAAGTGACTTGGTTTACCCTTTTGTCTCAGCAGGTATCAACATCTTCTATAAATAATTATAATAATTACATTTACCATACTATTTAATAGTACAGTGGAACCTCGATATAACGAAGGGCCAAGGGACTGGCAAAATATGTTCCCTATAAAGAGGTTTTGTTATATCCAGGTTCTTTTTTAATATGTCTTATTATTACTGGGGCGAAGAATACCATTCGTTATATTGAGGACTTCGCTATATAGAGGTTCGTTAAATCGAGGTTCCACTGTTATCATAACAATAACCAAAATTCTCAAATCTGATTGGTTCTTAGCACACCCTATCTTTCACCAAATTGGGGTGTGCACAGCTTAAGTGTCCAATAACAAAGGATCCGATAACAAGGTGCATAGATGCCAAGTCTCACGCTTTTGACGTAAGACTCACTCTTTTTTACCCAATCTCACGCAACCACGCCATTCAGACAAAATATCGCGCTTTTTTTAAATACTACAACCTGAGGAAAAAGTCTTATAAATTTAACTAAAGAGATATACTTTCAGCTGTACTTTGGTAGAGGTGAACGCTAATCGAGTGTGGAAGAAGTTGAAAACAACAAATCCTTGCACTGAATGAATGAAATTGCTTCTCTGCAAATTGCATTTTTAAAACTTTTTTGGGAGGGCATACCCCAAGAACCTACAAATTCGGTCCTCAGGGTCTCACTATTGCCCCTTTGGGGCAATTCAATTTCTCACTCCATTCCATTCATAAAACTTGGCATCTATGAAGGTGTCCAGTAACAAAGTTCATGTGCTGTGCATGCACACAATCTTTATTTTGTTTCGTATTGTGACTGTATACTTCTTGATATTCCTAAAACCAGAGTTCAGTTTTAAAAACCATAGTGAGGATAAATCCTCAACAGGATTCCCTTGTCTAATTTTTTCCTTAAAGTTTGTTATACTTATGAGAAGAACACCATGTCGTCCAATTTTGTCTGTGATCCTACTTGGGACTAAATAAATTGGACTCCTGCAACGCCATCGTCTGATTTTGTTTATCAATCATATGATTACAGACCGAATTGGTCTCCACTCAGTCATATAAGTAAGTAATCTACTGCCAAATTCTCAGAACTCTTTTTAGAAGAAAGGTATATATGGCAGGGAGTACAGAGAATTGACACTTTGAACTCTGGAATGAAAGGTTCACGGCTAAGAAAAATTAACACACAAGAAAATGATAGCGTTTAAGAAACTAAAAAAGTTAAAATTTTGTTCGCAAATTAAAACCACAGAGGCGAAGAATCGTTGTGTTTTTTTACTTACCTAAACCTTTCTTGACCAGCTGTATCCCAAATTTGCAACTTCACAGACTTGCCTCCAACATTTACAACTTTTGAGCCGAACTCAACCCCGATAGTGTGGCTAGAATCCTGTTTAACTGTCGAAAAATTAAAAATGAATTGAGAAACGGTTTAGACTTCCAAGAAACGGGAACAGCATTAAATTAAAAGCACAAACAACAGGAAAAGTCTTCGGTGCGCCATAATATTGACAACGAGTTCTATTAGTAAAAGAACTTGCAATGTTATACAATAAAAGCATCGGCAACTCACATTTTCCTTCTATAAACTGATGTAGAATACACGACTTTCCTGTTCCAGCGCTGCCGATCACCAAAAACTTGAAAAGGAAATCTGCAAAAGGCAAGAACAAAAATTATCCGTGTATAAAATGGATGTGTACCCATCGTGATAAACACTGCCGTAAGTCACACTCTCGTAGTTGGTAAGGCAAAAACAGCTGATTTCCTTAAGTGCTTTTCTCTGTTGTATTTTGGATTAATTTTTGCCTTACCATAGTTTTCTGACATGTTTCCAAATGATTAGAACGATAAAGATATTAAGCGTGAAGAATTGTGCATCACAAAATGTCCGCCAAGTTGAAAATTTCCCAGGATTCTGTACATTCAAAGGGGAAGAAAGTGTTTTTTCTCTGGGGTAGGGAGCGGTTGTAATGACGTCATCCACCTTTAAACACCTTTAACAGGGAAAATTTCAAATTAATTCATGTTATTTTTCTCCATGTTATAATATAAGGCGTGGAAGAAAGTTTTATTTAAGAATCTTATACTACTTGCGGAAAGCAATCCAGGAAAATTAGCAAAATTGTCTTCTCCGTCTTTCACCGACCCCTCCCCACAGATCCGTTGGAAGGCGATTCCGTCCCATGGTTCTGCGCAATCGGAAGTGGAGCGCGGCCATTTTGGAAATTTACAAAAACCCCGGAGGTCAATTTCAAATAACGTACAAGATGGAAGTTCGTCACAGAGGCGGTTAGTTGGTCTGGAAACGTTTGAATACACTTCGCTTGTCGCCCATTTTACGCTACTAACGCCAGATTCCATTTCTACAGGGAGCGATGATACTATGACTCAGTCACAAGAACCTGATTTGGATTCGCTGGATTCAAAAATGTTGGCCGGAGCGCGCCCGGTGCCTGTTGTGGTGGCTACAGAAACCCACAGTTTTGAGCTTGACGAAAAAGCCCTAGAGGAAATCTTGCTGGACGAAAGTATAAGAGACAAGAAAGTTGCTGTAGTGTCCGTGGCTGGCGCCTTCAGGAAGGGAAAATCGTTTTTGTTGGATTTCTTTTTGCGTTACTTGGAGAGGGAGGTAAGCTAAGTCGAAATGATTGTACAACTTTGGAGTTATTTTTGTTCACACTCTCATATTATTATTTGTCTTAATAGCTAATAAAACAAGGCTAATACTTACACGGAAGCTTGAGTTCTTGCTTAGTGCAAGTATGATACCTTGGATCTCAGTGTAATAGTGTCAGAGCTTCTTATCAAATTTGAATTATTTAGAACGATGAAAATGGGAACGCCGTTGAAGCTTATGTTTATACAGGTGGGAGAATCAAACCAACGTAAACCTCTGATGGGCTTATCAAAATTTCATGGTAGACAACCATCATGGCAATTATTCTGCAAAAAAATGATATTAAAAGTATTATTGATAATTTCAAAACCAGCGAATTTATATTTGTCTTAAATTGTTATCGCTGAACAATTATGTTATGCTACGACTAAGCTTGTGCTTATCTGCATGGGCAAATATTTACACATTTTGTTGTGAATGCGGTAATTTCGCGTCAAGCATACTCTGAGCAGATACACAGTATATGATACAACAGATGTAGAGTTAATCACTTTATAATGTAGTTT
Organism: Oculina patagonica; assembly: GCF_052425735.1. Lineage (NCBI taxonomy): Eukaryota > Metazoa > Cnidaria > Anthozoa > Scleractinia > Oculinidae > Oculina > Oculina patagonica. The sequence goes on along the minus strand of NC_135770.1, from coordinate 21,990,909 downwards.
TCTAGTCAAACTTCGTCAGTAGCCCCCCAAAATTATTTGTATTTGGAACATTATTTTGCTGGGCAGTGTGTACTGCATGGATGAGAACCAACAACAAACTCAACCCACATATGATGCCACGTTCGGGAATCGAACCTGGGTCACATTGGTGGGAGGCGAGTGCTCACACCACTGCGCCATCACTGCTCCAAAAGGACCACAGTCAATCTTTCCTCGCATCGAAGTAATAAACTGGATAGTGATAATTGATTCCACGAATATCAGTAGTATGTTCATTGCCAGGTCTATTTGTCGAGTAGGAGTGACCTCCGGCCGGCTATGGTGGCTCTGTCTTTGTCGCTGTTGATGGTAGCTTCACAATAGTCACAAATGGAATCGGCGTCAGCTGACAATCAGTTGTTTTAGGATTGCGGAAATCTTTTTCCGAATATCCTGGAGAATTTTCCTGGGGATGCCCAAGTACGCTGCAAGATATCAATAACAATCGATGGCAATCGATGAAAATCGATAGCAATTGCTGACAATCGATGTAAATTAGGAAATTTTATTTGTGACTATCAATCGGTCATCGATTGGCCAATGCCAATCGATATCAATGAACTAACCATCATCGATTGATATCGATTGATTGATTTCCGATCATCAATTTCCATCGATTGGTCAGGCCAGGAATAGTTTGACTTACGATATATAATAGTTCATCTTGACAGCAAGGCTTGGAGGACATAAAAAAAGAAAAGAATAAACATGCTATTATTGCTTGTAATTTTATTTTTGTTTCTGTCCTTTAGGCCTTGCTATCAAGCTTAATTTTAAGATGTCAAACGTCAGTGGCCTATTGGGGTTGTATAAAAAATGGGAAAGTTAAACGTCAAGTGCTGAGCTGTTTTTTAAAGGGACATGGTCAGCGTTCACGTTTTGAAAAAAGTCCACCTTAACCCGAAATCAAAATACGCGTAGAGAACCTTCAGAAATCTGCTTCAATCAATCTTCTCAGTGTTTTTTTTTTTCTTCTTAATTTTCCCATTTAGTGAAACACTGAGAAGATTGAAGCAGATTTCTGAAGGTTTGTTTTGAAAAAAGTCCACAGTGGTCTTTTTTCAAAACGTGAAAACTAGTGTCCAGGTCAGCGTAGTAAGAACGCTGACCATGTCCCTTAAGTAAATATGGTACCAAACATCAATAATTATTTTGACCGTTTGCTACCTGATCAGGCAACACACCCAGACTGGATTGGAGGAGAAAAAGAAGCATTGGAAGGTTTCTCTTGGAGAGGAGGATCAGAGCGAGACACCACTGGCATTCTTTTGTGGAGCAAGCCATATGTCAAAGTTCTCCCTAGTGGTGAAGAGGTTTGTTTAGTCATTTCTTAGCTGTTTGCCAACTAATCAATATTCTGTTTGGTTAAGGTCATTCTCTCATTCCTCAGGCTGGACCTTACTGTAGATTATGTTGAGGAATGTCCTTAGATATGTGATTGAATGGATGATTATTTGACACAGAAACAGAGCACTCCGTGATTTAACCCAAAGGCTGTTCAAAGTTTCCTGGTTTTTTATAATTATCATTTTAATGCACATGCATGTGTACAATGAATGTATTTTTTCCTTTTTAACTCAGAAAAGAGTTGTAGTGGGGGAAGTGGAATTCACTTGATTCCTGTTTAACTTAGGCACGCAATGTGTTTTATTAGGCCTCTAGAGAATAAGACCTGTTCTCTGTATCATAAAAAAAAATTGAGTTTAGTGGCCTATAGCCACTTTGATTTTGTTTCTTTTGTGTTAATAAAAACAGAAGTTTCCTGTTGATCTTGTTAATTTTCTGGTTTGGTCATAATGGTTGAATGAATATCAGGACCATTAGAAGACATTGATTAATATATAATTACTAGTAAGATAGAGTCGTTTTCACTTGAGTGTCGAAAAGAAATTGTGTTTGCTTTGGTTTTGAATTACTACACTTAGTGATTGGCCTAAAAATCTCGCGCCACTTTCTTAGCCAATCAGAAGTAAAACCAAAACCAATTGTGACTCGCTCGCGCACGTTTTCCCGCACTTCGTGCCAGTTACATGTATTTGTTTCGAGTTTTGATTGGTTCACTGGATTGTCTGTGTCCTTTGTGATTGGCCAGAGTAATTACTTTGTTTTTTGGTTTTACGAGACTCAATTGAAAACTGCTCTATATAAGATAATAATTATTTCCCTCACCAAATAAACGAAAGTGCTGCAGCCCATTTTCGGTGTTAAGTCAACTGAACTCCTGAAGGATTAAGTCTGGTTTACTTCTGAGACAAAATACACCAGGTCGAGCAACATAATTCCAGCCAGCTTGCATGTTAAGTGAATTTGTCATAAATGGTTCCATTCCCTGTAGATTGTTGTGCTTTTGATGGACACTCAGGGTGCGTTTGACAGCTCGTCAACTGTGAAAGACTGTGCAACAATCTTCGCTCTCAGCACAATGACAAGTTCAACACAGGTGTGTCTACAGTTTTTGTAAAGTAAAGGAAAATTTAATATGATCATTGCAAGCTAAGCAAAAACAATAAATAAATAGTTAAATAAATAAAGGTATCAACAAATCAATTGTTTTTTTTTTTTTTGGTGTAAGTGTTTTGCTCTACCGACTGAGCTATATTTTTGCTACATAAGTTACAGTTGAATCCCGATAACTCAAACCCTCAGTAACTCGAACTCCCACTAACTCGAACCTTTTTTGATTTCCCTTCAGGTCATTTTCTTCAAATTTTACCCTCGAAAACTCGAACTCCCGCTATCTCGAACCTTTTTCGATTTCCCTTGAAGGTTCGAGTTATCGGGATTCGACTGTACTTTCAGTTCCTGGGCTGTTTAGAATACTATTTCGGAATCATACCGGAACTAGCAATATTATTGCTTAGCTGTTATTAACAGAACATTGCACTGCGGTGCACAGATCAGGTTCAAAATCCCTTATTTTTTTTAAGTTTCATGGAGGCCCCGCGAACATCACTTTTTATGCAATACTGCGGTACACATTTATGTAAAAAAAGTCTGCCAGTGTTCTGGCGAGTGGAGTGGCCCATCAGGCCTAAGCTTATCTTGAGCCGTCGCATGAAGTGACTAGCAGTATTTCTACCCCCTTCCCCTCTCCCCTACCAGTACCCATTAACCTGGGTGGAGAGAGGCACTATGAGAGTAAAGCATCTTGCCCAAGAACACAACGCAGTGTCTTGGCCAGGGCTGGAGCCCAGCGGACCGCTTGTTCCATAGTTCAGCACTGTTACCATTAGGCCACTGAACCTCCCAACACATTTTTTATGCACATCTAGAAAAAAAAAGTATAAGATAATTATCTGGTATCTACATGTAAAAAACAATAATCATTAAGTGAGCTTTATTTCTTCTTTGGCCTTGCTTACCAAAATGCTACTGCACTTTGTCTGCAGATCTACAATATAACACAAAACATACAAGAAGATGATCTTCAACATCTCCAGGTACATTTTAAATTAATTATTTTAAGAGGAAAGAAAATAACAGTAAATTAGCATGTCATCATCATCATCAATTCTTGTCGTGCCAGTAGGCATGTATAGTGTATGTAATCTTTTTCAAGCCTGTTTCTTTAAGGTGGGATGCTTTCCTCATAATTCATTGGTATCTGACATTGCACTGTACAAGTTCACCATGAGAATGAAGTGCACAACACAGCAAAAAGAACAAAAGAAAGACACAATGCTTGAAATCAGACCTCTTGACCTGGCGTTCAACATATGATTAAAGTTGTTATTGTGGTTTCCAGTGATACGCGAACTCTGTAATTTGCTCCTCGACCAACTTTTTACGCTTTTTGCTGCCGTCAATCATCTTAGCGGACCTCTCAGGAAACAGAAGTTCACTTCAACGGAGTCAACAGAAGGTCACATTTGTCAGTTGTGATTGATGGATTTCGCTCCATTTTGTTTGTTTCTGTTTTGCATGGTTCATTGGCTGTCACCATTATTTTGATTGACGGCAGTGAAAAACGCATTTGTTAGTTGTTTGAATATCACTGAAGGCTGCAATAACATTATAATTTTTCATTATTGCATGACATTAAGTTTGAATGATGTCACATCTGTTCAGCTTTGGCCAGGTTTGAAATTTGAAGGTTATCTCTCTTTCATTTTATTTGGCTAATTTTAATTTTTTTTTTTTTTTTTGAAGCTAAGTCTTTTGTCATGATCATTTTTTACACAGCTCTTTACAGAATATGGTAAACTGGCAATGGAAGAAAGCAACATTAAGCCATTTCAGGTGAAATAATTTATTGATTTTAATTACTTTTCCTTTTTTGAACTTAACTTATTTTAAATTAACTTAATTTCTGTGTGTTTACAGTTGAATCTCGATAACTCAAACCCTCGGCAACTCGAACCTCCTGGTAACTAGAACCTTTTTCGATTCCCCTTCAGGTCATTTTCTTAAAAATTTTACCCTTGATAACTCGAACGCCCGATATCTCGAACCTTTTTTTCGATTTCCCTTGAAGGTTTGAGTTATCGGGATTTAACTGATTTTTTTCTTTTTTTAATTTTAGCTTGATTTCTGTGTGTTTATTTTTTAGCAATTAGTATTCTTGGTGCGAGACTGGAGTTTTCCTTATGAAGCGGCCTATGGCTCTGAAGGTGGTAATCAAATCTTAGAGAAACGTCTGCGCATGACTGAAAAACAGCATTCTGAACTAATGCAAGTGAGAAAACACATCAAGTCATGCTTCAATGACATTGGTTGTTTCTTAATGCCACACCCTGGACTGAAAGTAGCCACAAATCCATCATTTGATGGAAGTCTAAAAGGTTGGTACACTGGGTGTTCATCCCTGAGGTAAATAGCAGCAATAATCGGAGTCTGCCATACTTCCCCTGTCCGAATTTGCCACTACTAGACTAATACCGTAAAATTCTGGTTATAATCCCTGGTCTTATACAACTTCGTAAGGAGCTTTGGGTGGGCTTTGGGGTTAAACAGAGGGGCTTATAAGCGGAATGAAAAACATGTTTCAAAACGAGCCATGGGAGTGTTGATCGAAATACCTTTTTAAGTTAAAAACGCATAATAAAGCAACATTTAGCCTTGTTCAGTACTGTCATCTGGTAAAGGGGGCTTATATCTGGGAAGGCTTATAATCGGATGTATTTTTTTGTTGCCAAATAGATGGGCCTAAAACCGGGGGGGCGGGGGGGGAGGTTATAAGCGGGCGGGCTTATAACCGGAATTTTTACGGTATATTGTCTGAATTTTGCACTCTCGACCCTTGAATATAAGCAACTCCCTCCTCCCCTGCCCCACTCTTTAATGGTCACACAGAGAAGACTGAATAGAAGCTATGTATGTAGAACGAGAAGGTATTAAAAAAAGGGGGGGGGGGGGAAAAAAAAAAAAAAAAAAAAGGGAAAAAAAACCAAAAAAAAAAAAACTATAGACGAGAGTTATTTCATTGGTAATTCTCATTCGCCGGGACTTCAAAACCCTGTCCGTGATAACAAGGTGTCTGCAAGATGAAAGTTGACTGCGTGTGGCCAAGAATGTTGCAAAACACCATTTGAGGGAGCTGGGGGGGGGGGGGGGTGGGTCAAACTATCATGCTTTTGGGGGAAGGCAACTTTGCAGTGTTTAGTTAGAATTCTTAAATAATCTATTTAATAGGTGACATTTTACTGAGTGACGTATTTTGACTTTCTTCTTAGATATTGACGAAGAGTTTAAAACTCAGTTACGAGAACTCACTGCTTCGGTACTGTCTTCTGAAAACCTTGTTGTTAAGAGCATTAATGGAGGAGAAGTTACTTGTAGAGGACTATTGGAGTACTTTAAGGTAATTACTGCTGACCTCTTTTTAACAGCAGCAGATCTGACAACAAACGCAATAATGCAGTGAACCAATCAGATTTATAAAAGCAAAAACATGATGTAGTCTTTACCTAGCTCGGGCCCGGGAACCTAGTATTAAATCCTGTTCTAAGTGCGGGAAAACATGCAGCCCGTGCAGTGCCACGTGCGGGAAAACATAGTTATGTATTACATCTTGTGCCAGCGCGAGAAAACATACAACCATACATCCTGTGCTAAGCGCGCCCCAAGCAAAGTCTCTTTTTTTGCTTTTACTTCTGATTGGTTAGATATTATTTGTCTCGTTGGCATGACAACATTATAATAGGTCTTGTTGCTACGCAACCTAATAGCAGAGATTGTGGGCTGAGTCATTTCTCGGTGGTCACCTCACAGGAACTTGAGGCGTTTGTCTTTGTTATGATAACAATGGCTTGTTTGATTCTGATAGGCTTACATGAAGATTTTCCAAGGCGAAGAGCTACCGCAGCCTAAGTCGATGTTGCTGGTAAGTTTTTAAGCTAGGGACAGTCTGACTTTCACCTGAGCTCGTTGAGTGAGAGACAACTAAACAATTTCCCTTGCGTCGCGTCCACAGTTTTCATGCAATCACATCTCCAGTACCCCCTCCCCTTTTTTGTTAAAGGAAAAATAGGAACAACTAGTGGTCTAATAAGTTTTTTTTTTTTTGAGCTCTCAGTAAAGCTCACTCAGGGGTTCAAGGGAACAAAGGAACATGACCATTAACTTTTTTGAGAACATGGGAACAGAGGAAAATAAAGATTAGCTAAATAGCGCTATAGAAATGATTATTATTATTATTATTATTATTATTATTATTATTATTATTATTATTATTATTATTATTATTATTATTATCAGTGTCTTTAAAATTGTCTTCCACCGTCCGATAAAAAAAGGTAGGGCTTTATGGAACGTTAGATTGAAGACGTGAACACTTCATTAAAAATATCGCCTTCACGTTAGCCCAAATTCTCCCAGGGTAAGGAGAACGTTGCCCTGGGTGCCAGAGGTTTTTCTTGCGCGGTTTCCGGTGTTAGTCACGTTTACGTTGATATTGATTGCTTTGTTTGTTTGTTGTTCCTTTTCAGGCGACAGCTGAAGCGAACAACCTTGCTGCCCTTGCAAGTTCAAAAGATTCCTACTCGAAAACGATGGAGCAAGTGAGTGTTTTTTTTTGTTGTTGGCAATTTTACTTTTTTAACGTTTGGAACAAGATTTAAATCACTGGTGACGGTTTTGATGTTTCCACGACGTGGGAAATTGGAATAAGTTTTCTCCACCTCCTATTTTTTAATCGTCCTTTTTTTGTTCAGTTGCCTCGTTCCCTCAAAGTAGGTTGAGCAAGAAGTAATTTACGCGCGAGAGAGGTCTTAAGCGTGCGAGGAAAGCTATAGACGCGCGAGAAGCGTCGTAGGCGCGAGAGAAGAGAAAGACGCGCACAAGAGGAGGCAGACTCACGACTGAAGTAAGAAACGCGCGAGAAAAGCTGTAAGCATAAGGAAACGTCCATAGACGCGCGTGAGAGAAGCGATGTGCGCGCGAGAAAAGAGACAAACTCTCGAGGGAAGTGACAAACGCGTGGGGTCATGAAGCAGATCTCTTACATTAATGGCTCGCTACCCTTCGGAAGAACAATAAAACAAACAACAGGAACAATTTTCATTAACAGTAGAATACTCGGGATAAAAGAGTTAGCGCTGTATTCTTTTCTGGCAATATTTTCTTAAATCGCCATGAATGGTGTGGGGTTTTTTTCAGCTGTGTGGAGGAGACTCGCCATACTTAGCTCCGCACGAACTAGAAAAGAAACATCTTCAAGCAAAGGAGGCCTCGTTAGCAATGTTCCACGGAACACGCAAGATGGGTGGCAGTGAATTTAGCAAAGAGTACGCGGAAAGACTTCTAAAGGAGATGGAGGAATCATTTGAGAACTTTGTCAAGCTAAACGACGGAAAGAACATCTTTAACGCTGCCCGAACCCCAGCAGTATTCTTCACGCTAGTAGTGCTGGGATACCTTTTATCGGGTGTCTTTGGTTCTGTTGGTTTGGTGGCGTTCGCGCGCATGTGCAATCTGATCATATGGTCTGGTCTGTTAGCTATTGTAGTGTGGTCGTATATTCGGTTCAGTGGCGAGTTCAGGGAATATGGTGCTAAGCTTGATCACGTTGCAGAGCTCATCTGGGATGAGGTAAGGTTTTTCTTTTTTCTTTAATTTTCTTCGATGTTTTTTTAAGCTGTAAACTTTTCGAATTAAAATTTTAGTTTGCGAAAATCATTTCGACATTGACCTCTTTCAAACTTCCCATACAACTCTTCAGTTGTTTCGCGCGCGTTTGCCCGATTTTCAATATGGCGGATTTAACCGCGGAACGTTCTTTCTCACACCTAGTTTTTGTCGAGGGCGAGCTAGCGTTTGCGAGGATTTCGCCCGCGGTATTTCCCGAACCAAAGCACTCGCACGCGAAATTCCGCAAATTAGGAAGACGTGCTGAGATTGTCGGCGCGGGGGTATGAAAAAAAAGAAAAATAAAGTGTTTGTTTACCTGAGCTAAAATATGGCAAGTAACCTCATAACTATTAAAGAAAAGTCCAGCACGTCTTTCAGCAGGATAAAGAAAACGTTGAGGGGAACTTGTTTAGATGCCTAACCTACAATGAAATTCCCCCAACTAGTACTAAAAGAAATGCATTGAGATCGTTAGGGAGAGTTTCCATTTTGATATCAGAACTAAAAAGGCTATGTCACGCAATTTTAGGGAAATTCGGCACTGACCGGCAACTGTTCATAGAATTAACTGAAATATCACAATAAAAAGAACTCAAAAGAGACCGAAAGGCCAAAATTGGCATGGATGGGCAAAATTCGAGAAGATTAAAACGGATTGCATTAGGGTAAACTTAAGTCAGCCCGACTTTTTACAAGTTTAGCTCAATTTGCGTGAAATTGTCATTTACAATACTCAAAAATCATCCTTGTTTGTTATGTGGCCGTGATTTTGCTTATAAAAGACTTTGCTCTGCCAATTTAAAGGTTGGAGCTCTTAATTAACGAAAATAATTAGAATTACCTTAAATACCGTGACCTAGCCACTTTAAGAGTTGAACTTAGCCCTTATCTAATCTGGAGTTTTCTTCTCTTCTTTTTAGGCGTTTATGCCGGTCTACAATGCAGCATTTCAGCGCGGAGTGCAAGCAGTAATAGCTTCTCAAACACAGTCTACGAGGAAAACAAAATGAGCGAAGATAAACGTATTTAAGTGACAATATAAAAAATGACATGACTCACGGAATACTCGGTCGCTTCTACAGATTGTTTGTCAGCGACTGTTAAGTATTAATTGCTCATGAAAAAAAATACCATGGTTTATTCACTACCAGTTTTAAAATTAGAGAAAAAATTTGAAGAGAAAAACTTTTGACAAATTAATTAGAATTATAGATGTTGTCTGCTGACTGTCGTGAAAGAAAACCTTAAGTAACTTCTCAGGCTATTTACAACAAATCAAAGGAAGGAATTGAATACAATGGTAAAACCACATAAGCAGCGTCCAGCGCGGGAAAGTACACGATAAGGTTTGCATTCAGTAGCGAAGCGCGCGAGGTCTAAAAATAGAATGCAAATGAATATAACCCCCACGAGGCTCAGAAAAAATCCGCGTAGAAGGAATCTGGGCGAAGTTTTTGTTTTGAGAAAGTGTCTTAGGAACACCGGCTGTTTTAGAGTGTTTTAGGAAAATCGTCCGCCATTTCGGTTTGTTTGTCTAAGTCTTGTGTGAGTCGTGACGTCACTCGCGCGCTTCGCTATTGGTTTTGCTCCCTGATTGGTTGGATAAAAAAATATTTTGGCTCTCCTGCCTTTGACTGGTTGTTGTTTTTAAGATCAATAGTAGAACTTAATCGCAGATTCAAACCAAATGCGACTCTCGTGAGTCCACTGAAAACTCTTAAAGTTGGCACGAGCGACGGAATTAACGAGTGACGCTTCGTCCTTATCCGTCTCCGAGAACTCTCCGAGCCTGCAATTGTCGTAACTTGGTCGTCAGTGGTTACCAAGTAACATGACGTTAGTAAAGGTGACAAGTGGAATTGATGACTTAATTGATTAACCAGCGGTTTAATTTTCGCCCAAGGAGTTGCTAAGCGACACGGGGGGTGCTGATATGGGGGGAGGGGGCAAGCTGACGTCACGTTTTGCGGAATGGCCATGAGTTCTCGTGCATTTTTGGAAACGAATTATGTTCCATCATGAAGATTCGCTAAAGACTGTCGCAGCTGCTGATCGATCCCCCCTTCTAACATTGTGCCATGTTTAAGGACATACAACTTTCGGAGAGTTCTCGGGCAATATTCAGATTTGCGAGGGGCGCTACAGTGAAACCTCGATATAACAAAATGCCAAGAGACTAACAAGATGTGTTCGTTGTACCGGGGTCCCTTTCTACTGTTAGTAACTTCGGTCGAACTGAAGAATATCGTTTGTTCTATGCCGAGGAATTCGTTACAAAGGGCTTCGTTAGATCGAGTGTTTCACTGAAATTGTTTTCGTGAATTTCCACAGTTTAAATTGGTAGAAAATGAATGTAGGTCTGTCCTAAGAAAACATTTTATGAACAGTAACACGCCATGTAAATAACGAATAATGTTGATATATAGATATATATTGTTTCGTCCACAGTGACGCGTACTAGCTTTGATTTGAAGATTTATGGGGGAGGGGGTGGTGGATCAGTCTGTTATTAAAGCACTGCACTTTAATTTGCCGGTAAATAATTGTGCAAGTTTAAATTCATTACTTAAGAGCAAAATATTTTAAGATGGTGTGGTTTTTTTTTTTCAAATCTGTTTCTCTTACAAATTAAACTATAGCCGCCAAAGACTTTTTTTTGGCTTGATTTCGAAATTTTCTTCTTTTTTTTTTTTTTTTTTCTTGACTAGCTTTTTTTTTGAAAAACTTGGCTTATAATGCTAAGATGTAAACATGACTGGTCTGGAAACCTGAATTTGGAAAACCTTCCGGTTATAAGGCGTTCAGAGTTGAGTCCAGTCAGTGGAGAATAGTGTTTTTTTGCGCGTGTACGTGCGTGCGAGTAACTTGAACATTGATAGACGAATATAATCGTTTTGAAACGTGTAAAGGATGGGAGTTTATTTATATCGAAGATTATTTCCTCGGAATAGATTGTGCTTTAATTTTAATTAAAGAGCTTGTGCACACTGATGTTAATTAGTTAATCTATAGCTGCAGTGTTAGTTTTAACACCAATAAAACTAGTTGGGCAATCGTACCGTTAGATGATTTTCTGATGTTCACCACATTGTTCGTGGCAGTTTCCCGGTTCCTCGGTGTAAGAACCCCCCACCCCCCGGACAAAAAAACAGCCCCCCCCAAAAAAAAAAAAAGGAAAAAAAAACCAAAAAAAAAAACAATTCACAAAGTCTTACACCGAGGTTAACCCGTTTTTTCTTGTCATCTAGAAATCTTTTTTTCTCACAATGCACATGCCCGCTCGCGCGTTTTCTTGTTTTTGCTTCGCTGCCCAAGAACAACAGTCTGCTTGTTACTGGCAAACGCCTGGAGAAGAAAGCATCAGATAAGGACCTTAAAATATCATGCAATGGTACCGAGATTGAATAAGTCACCTCACAGAAACTACTTGGAGTATATCTAGACAGCCACTTAAACTTTATTGAACATATCGATGACCTTTATAAAAAAAAGTGTCACCACGGATTGCCGTACTAAAGAAGCGTATATTTGCCTCTCGCAGAGCGCAAACTAAAACGCGCTGATCAAGCTGAAAATGCTGTACGGATCATGCGCATGAAGCACTGCGTCAGAAGAGAATGTCAAACGTGTTTCCTATCTGCAAAAGCGAGCAGCTCGAGTAATTTTAGATGCTGATGTTGGAGAGAGGAGTGAGGTGCTATATAGACGGCTAGACTGGCTGCCGCTAAAGGACGAACTAAATCTCAAAAGCATCAATAATGAAAACCACTGCCCAAGCTATATAACGCAACTGTTGCCCATCAGGAACTCGGACCGTCATTGGTGGTGGGGGGGAGGGGGGGGCAGGGGGGTCTGAACCTCCCCCTCCCCCCCCCGTACTTTTTACTCCCGCTTCCCGTACCTTTTACTCCCGCCTCCCGTCCCTTTCTGTAGCTGTTCTCTCCTGTGTGTTCCATGTCCATTGCGAAATATAACGAAATGTTGCAAAAATTTTACTCGTTTTCTCCCGGGCTCCCGCCCCCCTGTCCCCCTCCACTCATTGTAGAAGTTGTCGATACGCGAAGTATAACTTGGTGTGTCCTTACAATAACAGGGAATCAGAAGGGGGTCGTTCCTTTCAAGTTCGTGCGATAACATTCTGGAACAAGATTCCTCTGGACGTGCGTAAGAAGAACACTATTGGCTCGTTTAAATCTGCTCTAAAAAAAATATTTCTCAACTCTGTAACCCAAGCTTCATTTATTCAGTTAACTCATGTACATTTCTTTTTCTTTTCTTAGCTAGCCTGCGAATACAGCCGCCTCTCATTCGCTCCCGCTAGCGCTACTCGCGTTTCGCTCTTCGTTGCGGGAGCGAATGAGAGGCGGCTGTATTTGCAGGCTAATTTTAAGCATTTTATAGATATTTTAGCTTTGTAATTAAAAGTAGTAGATTAATAATTTGTATCTTAATTATTGTAACTTAAGCATAATTTGAGAGATTTTTAGCAGGATGGGTGGGGGGTGGGGAGCAACTTCCCATACAGGCATTCTCTTATATGAAATCTGAGCGATGTTCTCACAACTTGCAAGGCAATCATCGGGGCGGTAGTCAGCGGATGTCTCTAAGGCGCATGAGCAGCTCTTTTCTTTGTGAACTTGCCAAAACAATAACAACATTGGACCAGTGGGAGAGTTCGATTATTTTCAAAGCTTTGTCTTGAAAGCAGCTAAAATTTCTCCGGAAACGTGGCGATCGAATATTCCCGCGCCCGTCGGAGCTATTGTTCCTACTCTATTGTTTCGAGGTTGTTTGTTGACTTGGTTGTTCTTTGTCTTGTATGTATGTCTTACCTCATTTACAATCCCCATGTGGGCCAGTTGAAAATCGTGGTACAATCGTTTGCCGATTTCAGTACTAAAAAGTAGTACGGCATCACAAAATTCTGCGTTCTTATAACTACACGACGATGACGAAATTTTTGCATAAACACACTGCTTTTAAATTTTTAGTTAAGAGAATCGAACCCCTTTATAATAAGTGATTTCACGGAATGGTTCGCGGGAAAAGATTGCCTGTTGCATCATCGTCCAAAAACCGATGACTACATCCCCTGATTTTTAGTTTTTGTAATTAGATTAATTTAGATTAATACGTTGTATCTTAAATTGAAATTTTTTTTTAGCATAGAGGGCCACAGGTTCATCAGAATTTTTCTTTTACGTGCTACCCTCTCTAAATAAAGTTGTCTATCTAATGACCCTGGCCAGGGCTCAAACCCGGGCCGCTCTATCCAGAGTCCCTTGCGTTCCTGGAATAACATGAAAAGCAGCGTCTTCGCACTTTTGAGAAAGAACACAAACAATGTCATACCCAGAGTATGAATTTATTTGATTTTTGAAAAAAAAAATTGCAATGAAAGTCTGTATCACTGGCGATCTCAATGACTCGCTACGACTTTAGTAAATGAAAAATTTAAAACAAAAAGTATAGAAAATCGAATTTCGACATTCTTCTATTTTGCCTAACCAATACTATTACTATTTTAATCCTTAATATTTTGTAATTACATCACCATTTAGCATAACCCAGCTTCCGTCTATTGGCAAAACGCGCGATCTGATTGGCTACACAGGTGCCGTCTATCGATCGTTATTATTCAACAAATGTGCGCGATGCCCAAATATGGTTAAAATGTAATCGTTATCTGTCATCCGTACACAGATATCCTGTGATATACGTAGTTTGTCAAGATTCGCCTGAAATCTTAGACGGCTCTTGGTGCGCGCGCTCAGTTTTTTGCGGAATTTTATTTAAAAAACATTCAAATAATCAACTCTAGTTGTATTTTGTGTTTAATAGATCGGCAGCTGGGTTACGCTAAAACAATTAGACGGCTCACTCTCGGTTTCTATCGGCCGTTATAGTTCACCACTAAATTCTATCCGATTCTGATTGGTTTAAATTGAACACGTGACGCAATAGTGCCCGTCCGCCGGAGGGCACTATCAGCCCATAGTGCCCTCCCGTGAAAAAATGCCCGGATCGATAGTGCCCGCCCGAGACTGTTTTTTTGTAAACAGGCTGCCTGCAGACAAAAAAACCCAACCAAATTCACTGCATTTAGTGGGTTTCTCGTCTGGTTTTGTTTCGTTTGTCAAATTTCGGCTTTCAATTGAGTTATTCGCTCATGGGAAACTCGGGCTTTGACGAATGGCTGGGCTACTGTTTTAAATACTAGACTAGACTGCCAAATAAAAACAAATAAACAAGATAATCGAGGGCTGTAAACAGTCTACTCTTACATGTTTACTATTGGCCAAATTAAGTTATTGTACAAGTAATTAAACGGTTACTGATCATTCAGATGTAATATATCAAGTCCAGCAACTAACTACCGAAGCTTTCGTTCTCCTTCCTCTCACACTCACCCCCTCCCCCTCTCCCCCCTCCCCCCCCCCTTGCCGCTGACTATGACTGCATGGATCACATTGCTGGTCATTGTTGCAGAGTGGACCGAGTGCGGACGGTTGCTGGCAAGCTCGATGTTGTTACGTTCTCTCTCGGAGTGAGCCACGCGTGTAGACGGACGTGTGAAGCACATCATTTTCTTGATCTTCGTCCTGAATTGCTGGCTCATCAGTGCATATACAAACGGATTGACGGCGGAATTGAACATGACCACTGTGTTAGAAATGGCGTATGTGGTGGAACCAGCGAGAACCAAGCCAAAGTCGCTTAAACAGTAGATTACTGCGTCTGTGAGCCAACAGACTCCAAAGATGATGCTGACTGTTATGACAGTCAAGGTGACTCTTTTGCGTACCCTCATCACTTCCTTCAAATAAAAGAATTAGGCAAAAGCTGAGTGAGTTCCTTCGGGCCTCTCCGACGTTTCGTTTTCTCGCCAAAGAACGGGGGGTCCAAATCAGAACCACAGAAGGCAAGGAAGGTCGGGTGACTACACAAGACAGCTATAGATGGATCTGATAGATGCCATGATCGTAACACATTGACGCGCACGCATATTTATGGGTAAGATGGTGATGGGGCGTTTGTGGGGAGGGGGGGGGAGAGAGGGGGAACAGTAATTTAATTTTTGTTTGGAAAAAAAAGACTGATGAAACATGTACAGCATCTGCGTTAAGAACATTGCAATTAGTGTATTTAAAATTAGCTTTTAACACTGAAACCGTTCAACTGATCTAGTTTTTACAGCTGTGTTATCCATAACTTAGCTCTTGTTTTATTGAAATGAGATTGGCTTCAAAGGGCCTCTACGTAACTCTAAATGCGCGCTTGGCACATTTGAACTGGTCAAGGTGATTTTTTACTTCCTTCCTTACCTGTTGTCGATAACTAAGCTTGTTGCCATCGTTACGTTTCAACCACAAAGTACACACAACCCTGGAGTAGAATCCAGTCATCACGGCCAAAGGAAGAAGCACTAACAAAACAAGCCATCCCCAGTTCTGTGCATGGGCCATCCACTTTTCGGGCCACATCCGTTCGCAGCGAGCGGTGTTCTTGTCAAAGTTCGTGACAAAGAACAATGAGATATTCACAATCAGTGCAAAGATCCAAGAACCAGGAATAATCATCTGGAATCGAAATGGAGAAACGTCGTGATGTTGAGTCATACGTTTAAACTATAAAGTTAACCGTATAGAGCCCTGCGTGCGGAATGGTGCTACTAGCGTAGAGTTGGGAAGGTTGAAAAGACCATTAAGGGCATTTCTCAGAAATAAGTGAAAAACCTGTACTGAGTTTAAAATAAAATAAAAAATAAAATAAAATTGGAGATTCCATACTCGTTTAGGAGCAACAGCAACTTGTTTATACGCAATAATTCCTTTTAGTATATACCACACAAGTGAATAGTGCTTTTCGCGCGCGCTGATTGGTTAACACGGAGGTGATAAGCAAAGTACTATTGACCTCCGAGCAGCTAAAGAGAAACAAACTGCCTTCGCGTGTTGCTTTGTTCACCGAAAGTGATGTTTTAGTCCGCTAGTTATTCAACTTGTGTGGTATATACTTAAACAATTATTCACCTCAGTGTCGGTGAATGTGGTGGATATTCACCTCCACTTCGGTGAATAATTGTTAAATATTATCAGGTCGTATCAACGATTGTTTGCTTAGTCATTTTACGTTTCCGACGATTGTTGCTTATTCTACGTCGGGTGTTGGTCTATATCTATTCAACAGAAAGAAAGTTGTTGTTCAATTCAAAACAAGGAAAAACTAATGGGTCACCGTACTCATTTTACAATTACGAATTACCTCCCTGGCCGCATAAAGAAAAAGCCGCCATTTTTAATGCACGCAGCTAATTACGCGTGGACTTTTGCACAGTAAGGATTCCCAATGCAATACTGAAGCCAAAACTGAGAATATCAGATCATATCCCCAAGTGATATTCCCCAGGTTTTAGTCGTCTTTGCAATTTACTGTCGCACGTTTTGTTTTCATTCCAAGAAAATTGTTTAATTAAATAGGACAGTAACAATATATTTAACGGCGAGCACCAAAACATTTCAAGCGCTTGATGTTCTTAACTGTTGTCGTCGTCGTCGTCGTCGTCGTTGTTGTTGTTGTTGTTGTTGTTGTTGTTGCTGTTGCTGTTGCTGTTGCTGTGTTCGGCGCACATTCACTCTCGTAAATGAGCTGTAAAGCTCGCCTTTAATTTAGCATTTACCATGTTTACAATTCGAGTCCATAATTTGCATTAAACAGGAAAACTGTTGCCTTCGTGACTCCAGGCTTACAGGTCTCAGAATCAAAGAATCAGTCACTTTCAATAAATCTCGGAAGACTCACCTTCAGTTTTTGCTTAGTAAGTTTCCCTTTGTTGCTAACAGGACTCGTCACTGAGAAGTAACGTTCAGTTGCTATGAAAACCAGAGTGACAGCCGAGGATGCCGCGCCAACCCATGCCAAGTTTCCCCCTGTCAACACCCTGCACAAAACTGTACCACTGACCCCCACTGGGTGAGTAAAGGCTTTTGTCAGTATGTGCTGCGGTATTATAAACGTCGCGAACATGATGTCTGCTACGGCAAGGTTCACGAGGAGATAATTCATGGGAATCCTGTAGAATTAATATTTAACATATAAGGCACATTGCATTGCACCTTGACTCGCAAGGGCGTTAAGACGACCGAGTTCCGTGAACGAAACTTTGCACTGCAAAATAAAACCCTTACCCTTTTATATATACCTTTTTTGACAAGAAAAGTAAACCTTTTATAGAAAATGGTAGCCCTGTCAAATACCTACAGTAGAAATACCACATCTTCTTTTAAAATAATGAAACAGGCATCCGTTGCGTCTGTTTTAGATATTTTAAAAAGGCCCTTTCAAATGCCTAAACGACAGTTTTTCCTACCCTCTAGATCTTCTAGACTTTAAATCGTGAAATCGCTACTTAGGGCCTCTTTACATGAGAGTTTTCGTTCCGGGATTACTTTCTTCCAGGGATGAATTCATCTCGGTGTCTGGTCATTTTCTTGTTGCTGTCTACATGATTTGGTTCAGGATGAACTCGTCCCGGGACGATTTCATCCCTGTCCTGAGCACCGGGATAAAATGTCATCCCGGGATGCAACGTGACGAAAAACGCCTTGTAAATAGTCTTTCCGTGATGAAATGCAATGTAATGTAAGCACGGGCGAGATGAATTCAACTCGGGCGGGACGACTTACTTCCCGGCATTCCTGGATGAACACGCGCATGTAAAATTAAATTATGTTCATTCCGGGACGAAATTCATCCCGGAATTCATGTCTCGGCCAATAACACAACACAATGACCCCGGCCAGTGTTCAAACACGGACCTCTCGATCCGGAGTCCAGCACGCTAACCATTAGGCCACCGCGCCTCCCTATAATACATAACTGGTATTTAATGTTTTGAGTGTATCACATTCCGTAGATATAATGAAAGACTCGTTGGTGCAACAATGTCAGTAATCCCAGAGAGAGTTTTGTTTTGCAACACATTACCTCATATCTTGATTTTTCAATATGATGAAGCAAACAAGAGAGTTCCCAACGATGTCTGCAACGACCAGTATAGAGAGCACCGACATTATGGCAACGTCAACTGATTTCAACATGGCGGATACCTGTTGAACTAACGAATGAACAAAATAAGATAATACTCGAAATTCTTTTTAACGTCGTTTGCAAACAGTTATATTGTTATCCAGCTTTGTATGTTTTACCGGTGAAAAGCGAAATATGGAAATGAAGAAAGACCTACAGCTCGACCCATTATAGGAGCTCAATTCCATTTTGAGCATAAAAGCACTAGATTTTGACGGTCATTAATTCGAGGTAAAGAGCGCCTATCCTTACCTTTTTGTCTGTTTAAATGAAGCTTGATATAAAAAGATAGCTGCATTTAGTTTTGAAGATTGAAATCTTCTATTTTTGTCTAATGTATAATGTCAGCGATTGGCGATTACTTTTTCTACGCGTTGCACAACTTTTTTTAAAACAACTGACTAATGTGAGGGTCTCAATGGGGTTAACCGTTAGCCGTAAAACGGCCAAAAATTTAGCCGTTAGGCGTAAACAATGGAAAATTTTAACCGTTAGCCGTAAAATGTGTTAACCGTAAAAATCGGTCAGTGACTATAAATAACCCAAACTAGTTCACTTCATCGTCCCAAAAATGGTCCAAAGACCTAAAATACGTTTTTCAATAATGGAAATTGATTTTTAACTATTAAAAACAATGAAAATTAACTTTTAATTTCTGTTAACCGTAATGGAAATAAATTAACCGTTAACCGTAAAAGCCCCCACCCCATTGAGACCCTCTAATGTTGGCATGTTGCCCGGGGGTGGGGGACGGGGTACTCCCATAAATTTTGGTAGGGGTGTGCTGCGAAGGTTCTTAAACCCTGACCCTATTTAAGCATAAAGAAAGCGAAAATTGATACCTTTTTAAGGCCCAAAACCGAAAAATAACACCCTATTCAAGGGGAGGAGAAGCGTTCTGTGACGACCCAAATAACGGCTAACCGCGCACAGCAAAACACCTAACTCTTAATCAAATCGCTTTACTAATACTTGAACAGAAAGTTCAGTTTTAAGATACCTTTTTTCGTTTAGCTGGGCGTTTATTTTAGCAGATAGAATTTAGGTACCCTATTTAAGGATCACACTGGGAATAAAATTGCCAAAAGGAGCAAAAAAGATACCCTATTTAAGGACCGAGAACCACAAAAATCATACCCTATCCTGTGGCACATACATGTACCTATATAGCCCATATATGGTAGTATCCCCCCCCCCCCCATTCCGAGGTATGATGATAATGAATTGCCTCTCTTGTTCTCACAAAAACATGGAAGATGTGCAAGGCCGAGCTACGCCTCTGCAACCCATTTTTCTCACTCGCTTTGCTCGTGATTTTACGATATTACTCTTGCGATGACTTGCGTTTACTTTGGTCAAGATCAAATTTGCACGCAAGTCAACGCAGGTTTTTCCCGTGTAGCCAACCAACGTTAGTCTTGCTGTTCACTTCTAATCTCGTGCCCAGATGTCTATTACCACGGTAGTATACATCTGGTCAAGTGCAATTAGTTCCCCAATCTGATTGGCTGATGGAAAGCTTCAGCATTTGCGCGCGGATGATGCAAACTTTGTTTCGCACGCGTGCACCGTACGTTAGCTAATAAGAAAATATTTGGATTTAAAGGCTTTT